>NW_017537014.1:25349-27064 GCF_001853355.1 Bactrocera latifrons
ATTTTAAGAGGTATTGTAATATTATTTGTAATTAGTATTTTATTTTCAAGACCATTTTTAGCTTTAATTTTTATCAGAAAATCTAATAATCATGGAAAATAATCATGGAATTTAAAAACTAAGAATGTGAGAGTTCCTGTTTTCCTAATTTCTTTGAAAATAGGTAATGTAACCTGCTTGTCAATTATATATTTATGTAAGATAGTAGATATAGTTATTGGAATACATTTCTCGATATCTAAGGGATTTATAAATTTCGGGTTTATAAATGAAGAAGAAGCTCCGGTATCTATTAGGAGTCTTAATTGTCTGCAAAATGGAGAGCTTGTACTATATAGGGTAAAATAATACCATGTTTATTGCAGTCTATGTATCCTGTTTGTTTCTTGAGGTTAACTGTAAAAAATTCTGATTATCGTCGATATTGTAATTTTCATATTGGTCCAGGTTTATCTTGTTAGCGTGGTGAAGACATGGGATGGAGCTTTCATTTCGAAGACTCCTAAATTCCATAATATTATTCATTTATTATCCTACTAAATTGAGTGCTTGGGCTAGTTTTAAATTTGTTTGTGCCCTTTTCAAATTTAGAAAATCCACTACCGGTACCAATAGATTCTGGTGGAGGCTGTGATTGCCTCCAATTTGTTTGTCTCAAAAAATTATCGAGGCGTTGGCTGCGTTTAAAATTTGAAGAATTTTCGCGGTGTTCTTGAGAATTTCGAGGTAACAAATCACGATTCTGATTATTTGAGTTTGGCCAAAAATTATTGTTATTAAGATAGTAAGGTCTGGTTGAAAAATTAGAATATATTTAGGTTGGTGATAATTTTCTTGTCCTGGTGCACTATTTACAAAATTTTGTGGATATTTAGGATATGGACTATATTGGTAATTTGGTCTCCAATGAGGATATTTGGATTTATTCAAATTGGACCTAATATGATGAATATTCTGTTTTCCAATGCAGTAGTCAAGGGCAAAATCCCATAGGATCCCGTAAACCTAACAGAAATGAGTTTAGGCACATTTCAGAAAATAGATTTTCTCTTTGCATTAATTACATTAGTGTCGGACTCATGAATAGATAAATTATTAGACAAGGCTCATTGGGTTTCCATTATTTTGCTGTAATATTTTTCAATCGGTTTGCCGTATTTTTTTAAACAATGAAGATCTCTAATTAGGGATGTTTCTGTCCTTTTATCTGATTGAGGGATGTGCCATACATGTTTAAGACTTCGTTGGTTTGACCATCTATTTTATTTCTTATGGCTCTCAAGAGGATTAGTCCATGCAGAGTGTTATCTGCTCCCCTGATGTGAAGAAGTATTTCTTCCACRTTACTAATGAATTCGTGGAGCAATCTTGGATTACCATCAAATTTGGGTAGGTCCTTGATTGCATCTGCAATTCTAAGTGAGTTAAAAATGTCGATATTATTCATGTTGTTACTATTAGCTGTCGTTTGAGTCCCTGATATACTTGGAACTTCTGTATTTGAAAGCATATTATAATTTAATGTATATATTAGGATATAACGGGTAAGCTTTTTGACTTAAAAATCTTAAAACTTTTAGGATCTAGATGTACTACTCATCAAAAATAACAACTTGTTTTATTTACATAAGATAATTTGGTTCCGATTGGTAGTAATTTGGAATCAAATAATGGCTGCACAAAGTAGTTTTTTTTTTACTATATATATGTAAGTA
>NW_017537014.1:29823-30870 GCF_001853355.1 Bactrocera latifrons
GTTAAGGCATGCCACGAAATACGTCTGGCTATAATTTTTTCGAGTAATTTTCCCAGGCAATTCAGTAAAGAAATAGGCCTAAAGCCTGAAGTTTATATAGTGCGGTTGCCAGATTTTGGAATGGGGACAACGACTGCGTGCTTCCAAGCCAGAGGCAACGTACCTTGGGTTAAGATGTTGTTATATAGCATTAACAATCTTGTCTTCATACATGGGGGTAAGTGTTGCAACATAGGATATGATATTCTGTCAGCCCCGGGGGTTATCCCACTTAAAGAAGATAGATTCGAATTCAATGTTATTGATCTTGCAGTCGGTTATGCTAGAAGTTGCAGGGGGACTCTTGGAACTACTGTTGAGGTATTTGTTCTTCTCTGAAAGGAAATTAGGGTGGAAATTTGAATCGTGTGAATAATTGGACCAGTACTTTGCGAAGTGATTTGCGATTTGCTTGTGGCTAACGATAGGGCCATGTGCGCTATTAATTGAAGTAATATGTGCTTGAGGATTAGTGCCAGAAAGWCGTTTAATATCGGACCATGCTCTTTTTGGATTTGTTTAATGGTTAACGGACTCGGACAATTCGTTTAAGCACTTCCTTTTGGATTGTTTGAGTTTTTTCTTAAAGATCGCATTTGCCTTTTTGTACCTTATTCGCTTATATTCCGTCCAAAGAAACCTTTGTTCGTTTCATAGTTGAGATAGTTCAGAGGTCCAGTGGGGCGCGATCTTTTTATGAACTTTGGGATTGGTTTGTGGAATAGACAGATGTTCTGATATGCGAATGAATTTTGTAATTGTGGCAACTTCBYTGCTGATATTGGGAGTGCAAGGACGGTCCGCGCAAAGTCTGGAAGCRGTCGYTYCAAACATGTCCCAGTTAGCTTTTCCTATAATAAACCTTGGCTTCTGTGGGCTTTTAGATGTGAAAGGAGTGGAAAGGGATGTGAGGATAGGGTAATGATCACTGCCATGCAGATGGGAAAGGGTGTTTGTCGTTAATTTAGGTGCAATGTTAGAGGAACAGATTGTAAGGTCTACAGTGGT
>NW_017537014.1:33263-45681 GCF_001853355.1 Bactrocera latifrons
TATTAATTTATTAATTGAAACGCAAATTTTTGCATTTGTTAATGGTATTCCTATCATGTAAAATAACATTGTTTTATTTGAAGCTACTTTTATATTTGCAAGTTCTAGCGATTCTTCTACAATATTTAATGTGATGTTATTTTTTATGTAAATGGATTTTGCTAATGCTAGTTCTTCATTTGATAAAATATACGAATTGACGATTCCCTCTTTGGCCCAATGAATCACATAATCGATGTTAATAATTTCTTCTTTTACAATCTTTAATTTATATTTTAATTCTATAGCGAAATTGCGTCGTACATCTTCATTAGATTGTACCGCTTTTAAAATTTCATTCGATACTCTCGTAATATTTTTTATCCTGTCAAAAATTATTTTATTTATTACTACTTGAATATTTTTATTGTTTATTATATTATTTATTTGATTACTAAGTTACTAAGTCGTCAGGATCGGGATTTCCCGCGATCCATTTCCAGACTTTTCCTATTGTTTCTATAGATTTTTCAAATCTTTTGGGTCGGAGTCTATTTGAGAAAGTTAATTCATTTATCAAGATGGGTAGAAAGGGATTTTCTGATGTTATCTTTCTTTTAATAGTATTGTCCATTTCGTCGAGTGTCATTTGAAATGCGATTATATCTACTTTATGTATTATGTGGTAGGTTCCTGTTTGTATTCTTGTCAATCCTGTATCAAATGTTGCTAATTGTGAATTTGTATAGTCTATTATTTAAAAGTCTAGCGGTGAGCGGTGTGTGCGTTCCGTTTGAAGGTAGCGCATAATTTCAGACAGGGTAGAGTGAAATCTTTCTACTTGTCCGTTAACTGTGTTTAACTTGTGYATGAGGAAGTTTTAATACCGAATTGGTCTTCGACCATAAATTGTATGGAAGCTGAATTTAAAGATTTCTCGTTGTCGATAACTATTGTTTTGGGTATACCAAAAGTGAAAAGTATTTGTCGTAAAGGTTGACTGATATCTTCTATTGATTTTGACTCTGTTATTTTAACTTGAGTATATTTGGAGAATTTATCTACTGCTGTTAGAACTATTTTTTTTCCGTACTGTAAATATCTGTATGCACAAATGCACATTATTGAGGTATTGGGGTTTCTAATTGTTGCGGTTTATTAGGGTTGCGATCATACTTGTTTTCCTCGCACTGTTTAATTATATTTTCAATTTTTGTTTTCATCTCTGGAAAGTCTTTGTATTAGTTGTTTTTTATTTTCGTGTGTGTTCGTTTAGTATTTCCTCTTTTGTGCATCCTCGCTTGTTATGTCTTTTACTTCTGTTTGGGTGTAACGAATTTTATAATTACCAAAGTGAAGTAGGTAAATTTCTTGGATTTTCCCTATTATTTCTTCAGAGGTAAATATACCATTTATCACTGAGGGTTTAAGGTATCGTTTCAATAGTGAAGTTAAATTTGCTGTTGAAAAGTTGGGTTTGGTGATTATATGTCTACGGTAGATCTGGAATGGTATTTTAAACTGGTAGCTGCCTTCATCTGCTAACGAGATCCAAATTTGGTTTGTGAATGCATTTATGGGTCTTTCTACTTCTGAAATTAGATTGTGTGATGAGCTTTCGTCGGAATGGGTAGCAACTAATAGGGAGTTTACTAAAAAAGGCCTGTATGGTCAAGTATGGTTTTCCATCGCTTTAGTTTGGAGTTATTATTTTTTATTACTGAGAGCGTATGTAAATGGTTGGTGGTCTGTATATATTACAACTTTTTCTGCACAGTATCGTATAGATAGTTTCTAAATGAATTCAGTGCCCATATAATGGCAAGCATTTCTTTTTCGTTGACTGCGTAATTTTCTTCGGCCTTGTTCAATGTTCTTGATATAAAGTTTATTGGTTTGCCATTTTGCTCTAAAACRGCGCCTATGGCATACTTTGAGGCGTCAGTAGTTAGGTCAAATTCTTTCTTGTAATCAGGATATTGTAAAATTACGTCTTTAGATGTCAGTGTGGATTTAATTTTGGTGATTTTTTTTAGCTTCTTTTCGACATTTTTGCCTCCTCACCTCTAAGAAGCGATGTAAGTGGCTTGGCCAATTTGGCATAATCCTTGATAAATCTTCTACAATATCCGGATAAGCCTAAAAATGATCGTAAGTCCTTGATCGTCTGGGCTTATGGAAAATTTGATATTGATTGTACTTTGGAAGGGTTTGTAGAAATTCCCTTGGAAGATACAATGAATCTTAGGAATTCGACCTGCTTTTTGAAGAAATTGCATTTATCGATTTGAACCTTAATGTTTGCTTTACTGAGGGTATCAAAAATTGTGTCTATATGTCCAGAGTGTGATTTTCCATCTCTACTAAATATAATTATATCGTCCATGTACACATAGCATACTTTGCCTATGTATTGTCTTAGTATGTCATCAAGCGTCCGTTGGAATATGGCAGGGATATTTTTCAAACCAAACGGAAGTCGGGTGAACTCGTATTTTCTGCTGCTTCTAATGCTGTTTTTTCCACATCAGATTCCTTAAGAGGAATTTGATGGAAACCGCTTTTTAAATCAATCACAGAGAAAATTCGGTTTTCTCGTAGTTGGGAGAGAACTTCATTCATTTCCGGTATTGGTTACCTATCTGCAACTGTAACTGCGTTTAGCTTCCTGTAATGTATAACCATTCTAAACTTGTTTCTGCCAGACGCGTCTTCTTTTTTTTTATTCACTACCCATACAGGTGAGTTATAGGGTGATCTTGATTGTCATATGATACCGTCGTCTAGTAATTTATTTACTTGCTTTTCAACTTCCTGTTTAAGGCTAATAGCATAAGGGTAGGACTTGGAGTATATAGGCGTGTCTGAATTTGTTCGAATTCCTGCAACTACTTTGTTGTGTAGTTTAGTTTTTCGTCCGGTTCCGAAAATATGTTTCGGTGCTTTTGTACTAGTTTCTTAATTGCATGTTTTTCTACTATTAAGTTAACGTCCTGTACACTATATTGTCTCAGATAGATTCTTTTCGTATTTGCTAATACCATGTAATTTTCGTTTGTGTGTATGATTGCTGAAAGTGCTTTTAAGCTATCGTTTCCTAGTATGGCATGGAAAGTGGCGAGTGTTGGCAATAGGAAAAATTTTAATTTGCAATTTTCCAAATTGAAAAGATTTAGATATGTATGGTGAGTAATTTTTATTTATGCCGCCTACTGAGTYGGCTAGAAAAGGAGTATTGTTCGCTATTGCTTTTTCTACTAAGCTTGATTGTATGTAATGTCTACTAATATTTGCATTATTTCGCCGCTCTTCGTTCTGCATCTGAAATAAGGTAGCGAAGAGCTATTTAGTCTAAAAAATGTACGTCAGTGAGGTCAAGTGTTTCTTCAATTGTGTGCTTGTGATTTGCCTCATTGTAGTCATGTTGGTTATTATAGTTGTATTGGTCATTGTAGTTGTATACGCTTTCGTTGTATGGTCCTCTGGTGGATCGTTAGAATTTATGTGAAAGTTTCTTTGCATTTTTTGTGGGGCGTCATTTATCATTGAAGCGTTTGATGGCCTTTTACCGGATTCTTGGAGTTTTAGCCGATTTGCGTAATTAACGGCTCTTGCCCTTATACTCTCATCCACGTCCATCGGTTGAGGTGATTTATGGGGTCAAGGAGGAGCAATGTTTTGCTGTGGACTATATAGATTCTGGTGTTGTTGCCGATATTGTTGACTAAATTCATTTGGGTTCCGATTTGAATGTAGTTGGATGTTAGAGTGATTAAGGTAGTTTTGTGGGTTGGAATATGTCAAGGGATTTGGTAGATAAGCTAGTTCAGGATAAAATTAGGATGTGGTATGAGGGTTTAATGGTTGATGATATCTGGGTTGGGCGTATTGCTGTCGTGGCTGTTGCTGATTTATGAGTTGTTAACGATGGTGTGATAGAGGTTTGGTTATTAGCGTGAGAAGCTCTGAAGCTTTGGTTTTCTAATTTGAGACAAACATGGAGAGCTTCGGGTAGGCTTTTTGGTTCCTAAATGCCAAGTAGCCGGGGAAGATCACCAGAAAGTCCTCTTATAAAAGCATGGGGGGCTTTAGCACGGTAATTCTCCGTTAGCAAGTGGAAGTAGTTCTCCTCTCTCCATACATCCTATTTTGTTAAGAAGTAAAGATAAGTGTCCATATACTTTTTGGTAAAATTCGTCATTTGATACTCTAGAGTGCCTATGTCTCGTTTGTCTGCGTAGTGAGTATTCAAGCAGCGGGAGATTGCTGTCCAGTCTAGGGGGGTGTTAGGATTCTAAGGCTATATCTGCCTTCCCAACTATCTTCTTTCTGATGACATTTAAAATGACGAAATATTTAGGAGTTCCTTTTGAGGGTTTGTAGATGCTTACAATGCGTTCGACACTTTTTTTTTCCAGGAACTAAATTTTGAGGCATTTCCTGAAAATTCCCTTAGGGATCTCACAACTAGGAATCTTATCCATTTCATTCGTGTGGTTTTGGAATTGTTCGTCTATTGTTTGGTCCGTAATGACCGGGTTTATTTTATTATTAAAAATATTATTTAGTACATTAGGTACACTTGCCTCTATTGCTAAAGTTACCATGTTTTTTTATCATGTTCGCCCATTCTGGCGGAATTGTGTTATTAGGGCCTGACGGTGCTGTTGATGCAGCAGGAGGATTAATCCCGAGTACGAGGGGTCTAATTAAATTGTTTGGATTTGGCATTTTTTTAATTTTTTATTTTTTTCAAAAGTTTATACCACTATTTTAGTTTGAATATTTATATTTTTTGTTATCCCTTCTAGGAAGTAGGCTTTTTTACCCTGGAGGGTTCGGTCAACTCCTGAGTTGGCTACGGAATCGCAGAGTTAAGCAATATTATTTTCAGTTTAGTTTATGTTATTGGCTGTACAAGCCCGATTTTATTTTTTTTATGTTTTGGTTATTTATATTTACTTACACTATAGCTAAAACGAGAACTCTGATTTGTTCTTGATTTTTTAATATAAATGCATAAAGTTTTTGGTTAGTTTAAAAATCTCTCTCTTTTGTTTTTTGCAAAACTAAGGCACTATTATATTAATAATATTATTTTTCTTTTAAAATTTTTCTGTAGCTTAATAATTTATTAAAATTTTCCTTTTTTTTAACTTTTTTCACAATTTTTTAATCTCTGTTTTTGTTTTATGATTAATTATATTTCTTATGCTACTTGCACTATATACAGCTTCATTATTCTCGTAACCGATGATTGTGTATTTATCCCTTTTCCTTGTTCGAACTGAGGAACTCCTTCTCACATTGTTTTTGTTACTTTGGCTGTAGGCTTTCGCTGCTATTTATTGTTGGTATCGTTGGAGCATCCAGGAAGTCTTTTTTCCTTTCCTTTTCATGCTCTTTTTAATGTGTTGATTTTTCTTAGCACTGTCTTTTTCGCGGCGTTTTTTTTTTTTATATTTCTTAACGAGACTCGGGCGCCAATTATTGCCGGTTATATTGAAACGACTAAAAAAATTGTATTTTTGGTCAAGACGACCTTTACTGTTAATTGTTCTGCTAAAAACTAAATTACAATTTCAATTATCAATTATTTATAACTTAAAAACTACTTGTGCTAGCACCATTGATTTATTTGTGTCTCGTTATTCCGCGTGTGCCGGATGTTGATTTATTAATTGCTCGACAATTGTTGCAATGGTTTCATTATTGTTGGTCAGCATTAACTCCTGGCTGTAGTTTATACTGCGCGTGCCGGATGTTGATTGGTATATTGTTTATCCAGCATTATTCTGTTTATCGCRGTTAACTTTAATGTTGCTAATTTATATATTCATATATATATATATTTACCCTGAGCATCTAAAACTACATCACACAATTTTTATTTTTATAGTGTCAATTTTTCTACCAGTTCAGAGTATATATAGGTTTGTGGATTGGAATGTGTATGTGTATATAGGTTTAGGTGATACGACACGTTAGATAAATAAAACTATTATACTCTGTACTGGTTGCTAGAGTATAAAAATTAATACTATAAAAAAGTGTGTGATGTAGGTTTAGATGCTCAGGGTAATAAAAAAAAACTGTGAATAAGGGAAGAAAATGGGATAAATAAAACGAGATTGCAAAACGACATTTGACCGTCGCAGTAACCCGTTGGGACATATGTCACAGGAGCGGTGGAAAATGATGGAAATTTAGCTATTGGAAGCCCTCAACCATGCCAATTTGATGGAGCAGGATGGCATAGCGGTGTCAAAATTTTGAAATATTACGACTACCCGACGCTAACATGGGTAAAGGAAGCGGTAAGAACACTTCCAATCCTGGTAAAAGRGCGACACTGGAGGTAGTAGATCGCAGCAGTATTCTATCGGTGCCCAAAGCAAAGGAACATGCTCTGTAGCTGCTGCAAYGAAAGAATCTTTACGTGCCAACCAACGACTTGATGGTGCTAAGAGTTGCGAAATCTATCAACGAAGATGGAGGCAAAGCTAAACTCTCCAGATCAATAAGGCGCCAGAGGATATTCTCTGCACGAGGTTCGTCGAGTGTTGGAAGCGTTTTCCTTCGCCTCAAGGAGCGAAACTTCCCGGACGGCAACAAACACGTTGRAGACGGGTGAAGTTGAAAAAGATCTCGGCATAGAAGAGAYCATGGCTACTTGCCTTGCCCTGCAGGAGGTGGATACTTGACAATTGCGAGGTGCCAACAGCAGAGCTCTAAAGATTGGCAGCTATATCCAACAAAAGGAGGCTAGCGTTAGTGGTGGCACTGATGCTAACGGACATCACACGCTTTGGTACAGCCCCGGAGGTGAATCCCTATTTAATAATATTTTACAAAGTAGTCTAGTGGTATCGGAGGATGGTGTCATGTGTAGAAGTTCACGCAAGTGAGGAAAGTTCTCTGATCGCCATTCACTTGGGAGTAACCTCTGGGTAGCCTAAGAACATCCGTTTGAAGGCGAGCTAAAGTGAGAAGGCGAAATATCCAATACATAGGGTTGTGCGCACCGTTTGGGACCCGCCAATGAATGAACGTCTAGTCACAATCTGCATCAAAGCGAGGTTCTTCAACATATCGTTGATTTGCGCCCACGCCCCGACGGATGAGAAGGACGATGTGACCAAAGATGCGTTTTATTTTGGAGTGCTTGGAGCGCACTCATGAGAGCTGACCCCGCCGCGATGTCAAAATCGTGCTTGGCGACTTTAACGCCATGGTGATGGTAAATTCAGCCTCCACGATGAAACATCCCCAAATGGGTTGAGGCTGATCTACTTCGATGGGGCCCGAAATATGGTTATCTGTAGTACTAGATTCCAGCATAAGAAGATACTTAAGCTACATGGCTGTCTTCGGATCGAAAAACTACCAACCAGATCGATCATGTTATGATGGATGGAAGACACGTCTATGAAGTTTTAGATGTGCGTGCGCTCCGAGGTCTTAACATCGACTCGGACCACTATGTTGTTGCAGCCAAGATTCGCATCCGCCTCTGCAGCAAAAAACGCATGCCGTCAAACACAAGGAAGGTTCGACGTCGAGAAGCTGCAATCACAACAGACAGCCGCATGATTTTCACCTCGGCTTGCACTCCTGTTCTCTTAAAGCACTCGTCAACAACTCGGTATAAGGAAACTGTGGGACGGCATCTCAAACTCATTATTGCTGCAACCGAAACCGAGCGCAAAGAACTGGTAAGAAGCATGCATCAGCTTCTTTGTAAAATATGGTCGGACGAAAACATGCCCAACGATTGATATTTAAGTGTGCTATGCCCAATCCATAAAATAGGAGACTCCATAATCTGCGCCAACTATCGTGGGATAAGCCTCTTCAACATTGCCTACCGTCAACAAACTGATTGTACCTTATCACTGTGTCTTTAGACCAGGCAAATCAACAACCGACCAGATATTCACCATGCGCCAAATCTTACAAAAGACTCGTGAAAGGAGAATCGACACACACCACCTCTTCGTCGATTTCAAAGGGGCTTTCGACAGTACGAAAAGGAGCTGAATTTATGCCGCGATGTCTGAATTTGTTATCCCCGCAAAACAAATACGTTAGTGTAARCTGACGTTGAGCAATAAAAAAGTTCCGTAAGAATCGGGAAGATCCTCTCCGAGCCAAAACGAGGTTTCAGACAAGGCTATTCCCTATCGTGCGACTTCTTCAACCTGCGTCTGGAGAAAATAGTTCGAGCTGCATAACTAAATAGAGAAGGTACCATCTTCTATAAGAGTGCACAGATGCTGTCGTATGCCGATGATATTGATTGGCCTCAACACCCACGCCATTAGTTCGACTTTCTCTAGGTTTGACAAGGAAACAACACAAATGGGTCTGGCAGTGAACGAGGGCAACCCGAAATATCAGCTGTCATCAAACAAACAGTCGTCGCGCTCGCGACTAAGCTCTAACGTCACTGTTGGGAGAGTCCGTTGTGGTTTAACGTTAGATCAATACGATGTGTTGATCAGCGCCCCAAAGCATAAGTGCACGCACCTGCACCATACTCTGGAGAACCAAAGAATGAGTGCCGCCACATCCGCTTATACTTTGGTTCCAATTGGTAGGGTGGGACTGCCTAGGCGACTTGGTCGGGTTCGAGGCCGACATAAAACCTCTGCCGTACTCTGGGACCGGCACCGGACCGCAATGCGACTCCACATTGGACAAATGCCCTGCCTGCGTTTAGATTTAAACCACAGTCACCACGAATCTCCCCAAAGGGCCAAAGCCAATGAGCAGATTGGAGTTACGTCCAAAGGCTAACTGCTACCCCGTGGCACCATGTTAAAGTCTTTGGTATGACTGTTGTAACTTTTGGCTACTACCAGTTTGAGTTCATAGTAATCCCAACACATGACTGGTGACATTTGTCGCTTGAACAACAAATGCCTTTATTTTAGGAATTAATATAAAAACTATAATATCATTTCAAGCTGAGTATTATAGCACTTTCTGACTTTAGACCATGCTGACATTTAAAACAGACCTGTTTGTCAGACTAGTGCATGTGGATTTTAGTCGCCGCTTGCGACGTCACTGTTGACAATGAAAACTTCGAAGTCGTAGATAATTTCGTCTATCTTGGAACCAGCGTAAACACCATCAACAATGTCAGCCTGGAAATCCAACGCAGGATAACTCTTGCCAACAGGTGCTTTGAACTGAGTAGGCAATTGAGAAGCAAATTCCTCTCTCGATAAACAAAAGTCAGGCTCTATTAGTCACTCATAATTCCCGTTCTGGTATATGGTGCAGAGTCTTGGACGATGTCAGCAACAGATGAGTCGACATTGCGAGTTTTCGAGAGAAAAGTTCTGAGGAAGATTTGCGCATTGGCCACGGCGAATATCACATTCGATGGAACGATGAGCTGTGTGAGAAGTGTAACGACATTGACATAGTTCTGCGAATTAAAAGACAGCGGCTACGTTGGTTAGGTCATATTTTCCGAATGGACGAAAACACTCCAGCTCTCAAAGTATTCKACGCTGTACCCGCCGAGGGAAGCAGATGGAGATGGAGAAGGACCTGGCTACGCTTGGAATATCCAATTGGCGCCACGTAGCGAAACGAAAAAACGACTGGCGCGCTGTTGTTAACTCGGCTATAATCGCGTAAGCGGTGTCTACGCCAATTAAGAAGAAGAACTCTAGTAGTAGCTAATCGMGGTGAGAAACCTCCCTACATAGAACCCGCGTTCAAAAACGTTCTAGACATAACTCTATACACAACTAGGGGTACATTGGTAGCAAACTGGAGAGTGCTAAACACTCCGCCGTTTTCTGACTACGGATACATTTTCTTCTCTATTTGATCGGAAGCAGGGACCAGAAACGAGGTTAGGAGAGATGCCAGGAATACAAACTGGGATTCCTATGTGAATAGCTTTAAAATGGCGTTACTGTATTTACGAATGCATAAAATCCAAGCTGGCAAAAAGCGAAGAATGTTGTAATGAATATAAATATCCTCAAAGAGTTTATAAGATGTTGGTATGCAGGACCGAGCGAGTGTCCTGTTAAAAGTTGTGTAGTGGATTTTTTCACCAACGAGGTGGCACGGCTTAGGAAACTAATATTCAAAAGCCGCACCTCGCTGGGTCTAATTSGTAAAAGTAGCGGAGATTGGCCGGACAACTGCTGCGGCTCATTTGAAGACCTAGTCAGTGTGCACTTTTCAGGCTGTAAGGACGCGGTAAGTCCTAGCTACGAAGGGAGCTGCGCGTTAAATATTCCCATTCACATCCTTATGTTCAATAACGTCTCTACGAAATGTACTCTAAATAGTATCCAGTCAATGGATGTTGAGACTGATGCACAATGCTGGAGCCTTTCGACCTCTAGAGCATAACATAAAAAACTAAAAAAGGAAACCAACCAACAAAAAACGCCAAGTAGAATGCTACCTCAGCTTCTATGGTCATTAGTGATGAATAAATTGCCATATACTATAGCATATATAATATAACATATGTTGGATGACATTGCCATCTTAATAACGAGTAGGTGTCTACAGAACATTAGAATTATTAAGACCCCCACTCTCAATACATTCTAGATCGGATTATCGCAAGCGGTTCTGGGGTTGAACCCACATATAACGGATCTGTTTGTGTTCACAAGGAAACACAAAATGGCATAAAGGTATATTAACTACGAGCAACACTCTAAAACTTTAAAGTTGCCGAACCATTGCAGTATATTTCAAGCTGAGGTCTTTGCTAATGCACCTGCAGACAATTCCAAAGTCAACATCTATGTAGACAGCCAAGCAGCAACCAAACAGTAGTCACCTTGTAACGCATATCGGTCAGAAGTGTTTTGGGACGCATGCAGTAAGTAACTTAACTTCTACTAGGTGAGAGGTAACAAGGGAATCCAGGTCATTGATATGGTGTGCCATACATTGTCTTTACAACTATCTAGATGGAAGCAGAGGAAAGAAAATCAAAACACGATTTAACGGGCTAACTACATAGGTGCAAGACTACAAAATTCATRTGCAAAAYGATAGAACGGAAGTACACAAAATTCATGATTTCCAAACTGGTATGGTATGGTAACACTATAATACAGGAACAGTGGTCACCAATGGTATAAATTTATGCCTACTTTGCAAAGTTGGAAATGAGACTTAGAGGATATTATCGATTAGAGGCAAATCTCTACGTACTAGTTCCTCGCGATATTCTTATAGCTTCGACATTCATTACATTAAATCGGCCACTTACTGAAATGTTATGTTAGAATATATGCCATAACTGTTGAAGCAAATTATGGGGCAGTATTAAATGCTGAGGAACAACAAAAATATACAGCAAATGCCAATATATAAGGAGATTCTGGGCCTCACTAAAGAAGGTATACGTTCCGTCATATTGTAAAAGGTTTAGACACAAAAATTGGGAGAGCATCATTTTCCATTGAATAATAGAATCACTATGGTTGGAACAACACGTAAAAGCGACAACTTGAGTAAGAAGTAAGGATGACGTCGTAGATGCGGGAGTTAAGGAACGAATTCCTTATAATAGTAACAAACATCAAAACAACCTTTTGTTTCAGTGAACAATTGAAATGCGGTATCACTACAACAAACAATCCTAAACAAACAAGTATCAAATCAACATTGAGTTTGAACCACAACAACTTTATATTAAAACAAAACAAATGTTTCTATGCAAACCAAATATATGTAAACCACAGTTTTCGACAAGGGCTCGCTCTGAGAAGTCGTGTTTCGCTCTTTACGCATTGTTGACATTCTGCGCATCGTACATTTTCGGATACGTACATGTGTTTCACTTCAAAAACCCYCGTGTTTACATTTAGAAGCCTATTTGTATTCTTTCAATCCATAAGTGTATTGCAGATAAGTGCATCAAGTGTGAAGATTTGTTTAATATGGCCCCCGGGCCGCCCAACCTTGGGATAACAGGTTTGCATTGCTTGCYCCTGGATCCCAGCCAAAAAGAAAGAAACCCACCTACTCCCCCCTCAACTTTCCTGACCTGCCGCAGGCCAAGAAAGAAAACCCGAAATATATTCTCATTAGTGCAACGGACTCAAACAAGCCAATTTCGAAGTATTCTTGCTTCGCTGTCCACAAAGCCTTAGAGCTATTAGCAAAGAAATCATCTCAATTTCTGAGTTGCGTGCTGGTAATCTTATGCTGCTGGTAAAAAATAACCAAATTGCCCAAAAGTTCATTTCAGCCATAAAACTTCATGGTGTGTGTGAAATTGAAGCGAATACCATGACAACCTCAATAGCGTGAAAGGTACAATCTTTGCTCCCWSTCTCAACAATGTCAGCGAGAAAGAGATAATAGAAAACATGAGAAGACAAGGTGTAGTCGATGTTTACAAATTTACTAGGCGGACGGAGGGAGTACCACTACCCCA
>NW_017537014.1:47096-50000 GCF_001853355.1 Bactrocera latifrons
AATGGCTTACAAGGACGGGCAAAGCACCATTGATGCTTTGCTGCTCTTTGAAAATCATGCATCTTCAGCCTTAGCAAAGAGGAACCACCTCTCTGCACTTAGCATTGACTTCGAAAGGGCCTTCGATCGGGTGGAGTCTACGTTGTACTACGGCAACTCGAAAAATGGGGCATTGGGTGCCACATTCTAAGACTCATTCAGTCATTCCTCACAAACCGAAGATTCGTCTGTAAAGTCAACAACATATTGTCAGACCGGTTTACTCTCCATAACGTYATACCCCTGGGKTCTCCCCTCTCTGTATCCTTTTTTATCGCTGCTTTTAATGAAGTGAGCCATATAATTAATAAATATATAAATATTGATCATATTTGCTATGCTGATGATGCGTTGATTTTCAGTAAACTGAATGATTTAAATGTTGTTAAACGGGACTTCACAAATATTCTTACTGATCTCAATATATGGTCCGAATCTTCGGGCGCCAATGTGGCTGTAAATAAATGCAAAAATTTCCACATTTGTCGCAAGCATAAATGTGGATACTTTACAATTATTTACAATAACAGCCCTATCTTAAACARTAATAGTCTTAAGTTCTTAAGTGTAATTTTTGATAAGAAACTTACCTTTAAAGAACATTGTTTGTATTTAAGAAAGCAAATGGCTGCCCGACTGAATATTATCAAATATTTCTCATCTAAACATTGTTTAATCAACTYTGCAACTCTAATAAATGTAACGAGGGCGCTTGTGTTGTCGGAGATAGATTACGGCCTTCCTATCTATGGTAACTGCGCGAAAATCCACATCAAAAAACTGTACTCTCCGTACCACATGRCAGTAAGCAGAAGCATTCGCGCATTTCCAAAATCGCCCACCAAATTCGTCCTAGTGGAAGCCGAAGATTCGAACTGAATCTAATGAAACTTATACCTAAGCTTTTTACATGTCACAACAGTACTCTTTACGAAACGGTAAGATTGGACCTCCAAAGGGAAATCAACCCTGGACGCAAATCAACAATTTCACTGTGTTAATAGAACCGCCAGAAAGCTTGGAATCACCGTGCATCACTACGGCAGAGAGAAGTATTTCCTACCTGGCAGATAAAACGTACATCGTTCATTTTAAGCTTGGAGAAATTCAACAAAAGTCACACCAACCCCGCCCTTTATCAACAACTCTGTGCTGAGTCTACAACTTTTCTTCTCCCTGAATGGACTCTAATCCTCACGGACGGATCCAAAACCGGGACAAGTACATCTTTCGCAGTTGTCGACGACAAAGGAACAACAATTAAAGTTGGAATCCTGCCAAGCTACGCCTCCGTTTACACAGCAGAAGCCGCAGCGAACTTTGTTTTTGTTTTACTTAAGCATGTATATAGATTTTATGAAGATTCTAAATATATAAAGTGTGGACAATAGAACTTAATTTTAGTCACCTAGTATTAGATTCACCAGCAACCCGGAGGTCCTGGCAGCCAGTGCTCCTTTTTTTCGTGTAAATAAAATAATTGTATTATTTTTTTTCACATTTATAAATAAATAAATAAATAAAAATATGTAAACCAACCTAAACAAATAATATAATCTGTATTTAAASAAACTATCAACTAGTAATAAGTAAAAATACTAGTTAGTATAAATAGATGTAAGAACCATGTAATAAGTTAGCCTTAAGAGTATAAATAAAGACTACACATTTCGGTGCAGCTCAAATAATATTCTTTTGACTTATTTTTACTTAATGTAAAAATTAACTGGGGGCTCAACCGGCTCAAATAATATTCTTTTGACTTATTTTTACTTAATGTAAAAATTAACTGGGGGCTCAACCGGGATGGCAAATTTATTTGCTTTCCGAAAAGCCAGATTTTATTCCGAAAGGAATAAACCAAAAAATTCCACAGGAAGAAGGACTTCCAGCACTAAATGCCTGAAAGTGCAGAAACAAATGTCAATGGATGTAAGTAACAGCGGACAATACTTCCAGGATGAATCAATAGCAGATCCTGAAAAGACGGACAACGGCTAATTCAGCAAGATTCACAACAGGTCCTGGAACAGCAGAAAACGACAATTCCCAAAAAAGGCACCGAAAACAAGGCAAGTATATAATATAGAAAAGTATTAATTATAAACATAAAAAATTAATCAAACACATACGAAAATTGAAAGTTTCTACAAACACAGCCAATAATTCCAAAAAAAGGAACCGCAACACAAGACAAGCCAAAAAGGAAAAAGGTTGTGGAATTGTAGAAAGCCAATTAAAAACTAAATTATAAGAGAAAAGAAAGCATCCTAACAAACACGCAAAAATAATAATTTACTATATAATATAAAAAGGTATAAATTATAAATACAAAAATGAATCAAACATATACAATAATTAATTATTATAAGCCGACTCAAGCCTAGATGTTTTGAAATGAGGACATTTCCTTTCAACAGAGGGGATTAAGTTAAGGAACGAATTCCTTATAATAGTAACATACATCAAAACAACCTTTTGTTTCAGTAAACAGAATTCAAACGACCTTGAGTTGGAACAATTGAAATGCAGTATCACTACAACAAATAATCCTAAACAAAGAAGTATCAAAACAACATTGAGTTTGAATACCACAACAACCTTATCTTAAAACACAACAAATGTATTTAAGCAAATGTTATATATGCAAAGCTAAACAAATAATATAATCTGTATTTGAAGAAACTGATATTGATATCATCGGCCTCAATACCCGCGCCGTTAGTTCTGCTTTCTCCAGTGAACGAGGGCAAGACGAAATATCTCTTGTCATCAAACAAACAGTCGTCGCACTCGCGACTTGGCACTCACGTCACTGTTGACAGTCATAGCTTTGAAGTTGTAGATAATTTCGTCTATCTTGGA
>NW_017537014.1:50375-66499 GCF_001853355.1 Bactrocera latifrons
AGGAAGACCTCCACTCCGTTGGAAGGACCAAGTGGAGAAGGACCTGGCTTCACTTGGAATATCTAATTGGCGCCACGTAGCGAAAAGAAGAAACGAATGGCGCGCTGTTGTTAACTCGGCTATAATCGCGTAAGCCGTGACTACGCCAATCAAAAAGAAGATTTAAAGAAACTATCAACTAGTAATTAGTAAATATACCAGTTAGTATAAATAGAAGTAAGAACMATGTAATAAGTTAGTCTTAAGAGTATAAATAAAGAGTACACATTTATGTGTAGCTTGCACAGGACAATTTACTCAAACTCTTCATACGACAGTGTGGAAATAGGTGAAATCGGTTTTATCTGCTCGACCGATGTCACCCATATTCGGTACACAAGAATCTTCTAATATTCCTATGTTTCAGTGTGAAAAAGGTTCAATCGGATTAGAAGCACTCCTTCTTTTGGATATAAATAATTTTAAATTCTTTCTGATTCTTTCACATCTCAGTATATAAATAAACCAYCAATTAATATAACAGGATAAATAAACAAAAACTTATCAAACCAAACCAAACAAATCGAACCAAAACTGTTCAACTCCCTAGGTACTAGATTTGTAGACGCAACGCTTTTGGCTGACCTTTTACCGAAGAGTATGTCAGAGTATCGAGAATAGGTTGAATTGGGGTAATGCTAACCTTAGTCCCCATATACCTAATATAAATATTTTAGTATAATGAGGAAACACCGTATTTATTTTATGCCGTAAAATAAATAGTTAAAGATGTATTTGAATATAGTTAGATAGGTGTGTTCAAAAAGTATCGCGAATTCTGAATTTTCGCGGGTTACGTATATTCGAATTTCGAATTTTTTATAGCGTTATGCTACGTTTGTACTCATGTCTCTCACTTATGCCGACAAGCTCAGCCATTTTGAATGTTAATTTAATAGTTGACAGCTGCTTTTCTTGCACGTGTTTTGGATCGTCTTCGATTTTTACCTATTCAAAAAAATGGATCAAAGAACCTGTATCAAATTTTGTGTGAAAAACGAAATTAAGTGCGTGGATGCACTCCGAATGTTGACTGTGGCGTACGGAGAAGCTACCTTGGATTGAAGCAACGTTTATCGGTGGTACAAAATGTTCTCAGAAGGCCGAGAAGATGTAACAAAAATTGGCTTTTGCACCACAATAACTCCCCTGCTCACACATCGTTCCTTGTGCGCGACTTTTTGGCCAAAAAACAACACACAAATGATGCCGCAGCCACTGTATTCCCCAGATATGGCCCCCTGTGACGTTTTCTTGTTCCCTAAACTGAAGAGGTCCATGAAAGGACGACTTTACGCTTCTCTTGACGAGATAAAGATGGCATCGAAGGAGGAGCTGAAGAAGATAAAAAATAAATGATTTTTGAAGTGCTTCGAAGATTGAAAAACCGTTGGCGATACTTTTTGAACACACCTCTATTAAATATTCGTTTTCTAACCAGTTAAACGAATATGTCGTTCAGTGTGTGAGTTATAAATTTAAACTAGTAAGGAAGGGCTAAATTCGGGCGCAACCGAACATTTTATACTCTTGCAACTTGCAGGAATCAAAACCAGGGAAATACTTTAAGGTGCAAAACCAATCATATAGAGTAAAGTCAGCAGAATTTACGAAAATCCTGATATTAGTTATATAGGGGCTAGGCCAAGCCTTCGCTCAAATTTATTTTAGGTACAAAGATACACTGCTATAAGTAAAAAACGCTCTTTTATTTTAATTGGGATAACTCACATATTGGCCGATATGCTATATATAGGGGCTAAGAGAAGTGTTTGTCCGATTCATCCCATTTTTGGCATACAGACAAACCATTATAAGTGCAGGATTATACCTTAATTTTATTTATATATATCACACATTGAATGAAATTTTCAACCAAAAATCAACTGTGGGTACCCGATTCTAAATATTCGGTACCTATGGGCATGAACAGTTTATACTGGACTTAAAGAATTTTTGGTCACAAAGTGGCAGACACTAAAGACATTGTTCGTGAAAAGTTTTATCCGTCATATTAATCGCTGGAAACTGAACGAATCAAGTGGAAATTAAAATTGTGCTATGTAGGAAGCAGGCGTGGTTTTTGTTCGATTTCGTTCATTTTCAGAACGAAACATATAAATATAAAAAGAAAACCACGTTCTAAATTTTGTCGATATCGTTTGGTCGGGTCCCGAGTTATGGAATTACACCAAAAAGTGGCGATTCCACGCTCATCGTCGATTTTTAAATTTTTTATACCATCCATATCGGTGGTAAAATTTTATGTCTCTGGAGTATTTAGTTATTGAGTTTTCGCGCTTTTAGTAATTTTGAACAGTACCATTATATGGGGAGTGAGCAGGGTTCTCTTGCGACTTTATCCATTTTCACACTGTCGATAGATTTTTTTATAAAATTTGCATTTAGCAATAATAATAATAAGAGCTTAATGGGGTCAATATAACACAATCCCCGATTTTGAACTTAGCAGTTCATTATATAATATAAATATTTCGTCTTAATCCTTTTTTTTTTTTTTGTTAAAGTTATTGAAATCAGAAATTCAGAGCACAATAAAAAGTAAAATTATTTTCTCATGAACTACTGGAGATAAATCGATGAAAGTTGTGACAAAAAAATTGGGGACAAAAAATTCAAAATTTCCCGCTTTGTGTCAGATACTTTTCAGTTTATTTTAGCTTGTTGTCAAAAGTAGGTTCCGTATAAGATGAGCCCTAGGTGCTTAGCTCTGTCAGCAAACCGATGACGCCTTTCGTCCCTTGATAGCATTTTCCACTTACTTGTGAATAAAATCAGATCAGTCTTGCTAGGATTTATGGATATGCCGTTTTCATCAATCCAGTTGCTTACGATACTTAAGTACCCCTGAGTTAGCTCGTACGCGGTATTCAGAAATTTTCCTTCACTCGAGAACTACAACGTACGGGTAGGCAATCACGCGGTATACAACTTGCTCAAACTGTTTTCAAAATATCGTTGGCAATCATGCCTCACACCACAGAAGTGGCGAGAGAACTTATCCTTGAAGGGTCCCCTACTCAAGTTCCGTTATGCTCGGAACCATTCTGCCACGAATGTTCTATTGCAGAGAAGTTTGAAAATGAGATGCATAATTTAAGAAGTATTTAAATATTGTTCAATATCCACTCGATATCGAGGAAGATTACTAGTACAAACTCCTTATTCCTTATAGTCCTCTAGAACCAGGAGAATGTCCAAGACATTGTCCACTTTTGCAATAGAAGCCGAATTTTTCGAATGCTGTCCTTAAATTCAGATCAATCAATTTCTTGAAGAAAACTGCACCTCTAGCTTTATTTCTAAATATAAGAAACAAAATACCGGAACAGATTTTATTGCGTGTAAAATATTTTCGCAATTAACTGGATGGTTATTGATCCCCCCAATTTTTTTAATGTAAAATACGATTATATTCTTTTTGATTCTAGTTTTTGTGTCGTGCTCTATTTAGTCTTCACTTTATATTATATAATTTTGAATAATTAATCACTATTCATGAATATTTTTGGCTTCAACGCATTTTATTTGTTTTAAATTTTCATTTTTATAATCACACATGAACGTTTAAAAAAAATGTTAGTTAAAGCGAATTTTCCCTTAATTTCAGTTATTCTTAGTTACTATTTATTTAATTTTTTATTATTTTAAACAAGCGCTTCACTCAGTTTTCGACATTTAAAAACACCATCAACAGTGGTTTCTAATTCTAATAAAAAAATAATGAGCATCACCTTGATCTTTAACCTGCTTTGAGAGCGTTTATTTTTTTTTTTTTGGTTTTTGCTAATTTTTGCTACTCTTGGCTACTTTTTGGACGTCCTATTTATAAACCCACGTCTCGTCAGCAGTAATTATGCGTTTAATGAATCTAGGATCCTCGGCTTATATGTTAACGTTCGTAATGTACCAGTTAGCATATACATATGTACTTGACGACAACTTATAGAACGTTCTATCCATCTCCATTAGTTATAGTATAGGGGATGAATGTGTCAATATGATTATTTTATGTTACTAGATGTTTGTTTAGAAAGAAGGTTTGGAAGATTGATAATCACCATTAAATATGTAATAGAGGTTGTAATTAATGCCAAATTTTRTGTATTTTCATATAAAACACAGATGTCATCTTAGTTGTGGGAGTTTATGAACCTTTTTGAAGACCGGTAACATTATAATTCTCTCTTTTACTTTATAAGCATTTTACTTTTAATAAATTGAGAAAGGGTRCATTATCGTCATCATCCGCGATGGAAAGCCCATAGTTAAATGCTTTGACGGTGTACTTTTGTACGAGGGTGACCCAATAGAATCACCACCTGGTTAAGTCTCTCCCGCAAAATAATTTTACCATCCCGATAATAGATTCTCGCTGAAGATTACTGTTAAAATTTCACTTAGCTGGATTCGTAGTTTTGCTTTTCCTTTATAAAGTAGCGGAGATATACGCAAATTTTATAAAAATGCAAAAATCGATTGATGATTCGGTTCTTTTTGGAAGGAAATCACGCATTGAGCGCATGCACGCTGTTAGATTCTGCGCCGATACCAAATACTTCAATCGAAAGGAATTCTGCAWCGTTTGATGGCCGTAGACAAAACGTGAAGCCACTGACATATACTAGAAACCAAACACAACCAATAACATGAGGAATAGTTGAAACGACAACCACGGAGTTCTATTTTGCATACATACAGGAAAAGATGTCTTCAGACGGGTTAAATAAATTAGAGCATCACTTGTCAAGTGCATCGAGTTAAAGAGAGACTATATTGAAGAATAAATCGCTATTTTGCTAAAATTTTTATAATGGAGTCTATGTTCTTATCGGGCTCTCTCGTATGTATAACGCTTTTCGACACTACAGCGCAAACGCGCATGCTTGAAAGTAGTAACGAAATATTGGCCTTATATGCTTATTTTCATATTTTAAATGCACGTATTGCAATACATGCTTATATAAATATGCACACATTTGACCGGTCGTACTATGTTTCGTTGGTCATGAAATAGTTTTGAGAGTTCAGCAAGGAAACAAAATAGTTACTGTGCTGTGTATTACTAGTATTAAGTCAAAAGAATATTATTAATTACTTAAATTATGTACATATATTGTTATCCTTACTCGTTATTTTTCATATAATAAAACCTCTCAATTTGTATGCATCGAATGTGAGTTTATAAGCTGTAAATAAACTTTTACAATTTTTTTAATTACAATGGAGAAATTGAATGAATACGAGGGTTTTTCTGGTCGGCTACATCACTGGCGTGAATCTTTTAAAGAACTAATTTTAACACAAAGGGAAAGGGATTCGACAAGCATTTTTGAAGTTTTTAAGAACGCTGTGAGTAAAAATTTAAGTGGAAATATTAGTGCTACTCAAGACTTTTCACACATATACAGGTAAAGTTGATATATTAGCTATGAATAAAATTATTTATTATTGTATAATAAGTGTCCCATGCGGTTAGCAACTATTAAGGTCCACTCAAATTTACTCTTACTTGGTTTGTGCTTACGTACAGTGCCTAACTGCTTATTTGACCCACCATATATTTTCAAAAATAAATGAGTACAACTTTTTAACTAAAAAACGTAGCAAAATAAAAACGCAGTTTTTAGTGAATATTGAAGGAAAGCGTTTAAATTTTATTAAAATAACAAAACGTTTCATATTTATTCAACTAAGTTTGTCAATTCAAAATTAAATAAAAATTAACAAAAGGATAACAAAATTTTAATATTTTTTATGGCCTATCTTCTCGTCTATGACCATTTTTAGGCGCTTTTTCATAGATTCCACCAACTTGTTTGTTGTTTCTGGAGGTATTATATTTTCGCCCACTCCTCCATCAACGCAACTTTAAGATCGTTTTTACTGTCGTTTTCGGGTATTGGTATCCAAAATGGATTACAGATTTTCAAATACGTTTAGGTCGGGTAATTGTGTCGGGGGTTTCATCATGTGTGAGCAATTGTAAATTTGCCAAGTTTGAACGATTCCCGAAGTATGTTTGGGATCGTTGTCTTAGTAAAATCTAAAATTGTCCTTTGCTCCTAGATCCTCGGAGCTTTGAATGAAATTATCTTGCAGGATATTGAGATAAAGCATTTTGTCCATTGTTGAATCTATGAACTGAAGCCTTCCAAACCTTGCAGCCGACCCACACCATTACATGGCCACCGCCCTACTTCACAGTCGGCTTTAAGTGCTTATCTTGAAGCTCTGTATTGGGCTTTCTCCACTCATATGAACGTCCATCGAATCCAAAAATATTGAATTTGGACTCATCAGCGAAAATGACATCATTCCAGAATCGTGAATCCCCTTTTATATCCTCCTGTGCGAACTTCAATCGATTGTCTCTATTTTTTTTTTTTATTAAAAAACGGCTTCTTGCGAGCAACTCGGCCGTGAAAATTATGCTCTCTTAAAACACGTTGGACAGTYTCCGTACAAAATGTTTTGCCGATTATGTCCTGAATCTCACTGGATACTTTGAGGCTGAAATCCTTGGGTCCTTTTTAATTTCTTRCACAATATAGCGTTTATCAGTTGTAGTAGTTTACCTTGTTAGACGCTTTTCTTCCTTTGTTTTCAATGCGGTTTTCGAAAACGAATCTGTGGATGATGGCTTTCACGGTAACATCTGGTATATGCACAATTTTTGCAATTTCTCGTCGGCAAAGTCCGTTTTTGTGGTGTTTAAGGATTAATTCTTGTTGTTCGATCGTTGTGCGTCTTCCCATAGTTGTAACACAAGTTTTCTTGACAAAATTCAATCAAAAATGAAAATTCTGTGTGCGAARCAAAGTGTAAACAAAAAAAGCACCGTTAGGCTAAACTTCTTGGAAGAGAAGCTGTGCATTAAGTGCAGTGGGTCAAATAAACTGTGACATTGAAAAAATTCGTATTTTCTATTTAAGTTGAATAATTATGAAACCTTTTTTTAATTTAATAAAATTTAAACGTTTTGTTATTCCTTYAACATCCACTAAACACTGCGTTTTATTTGTTTTATTTTTTTGCTATCTTTTGTAGTTAAAAATGTATACTCATTTATTTTTGAAAACATAAAGTGGCTCAAATACGCCGTGAGCCACGTATGTATTTTAATCGGAAGATTGATTTCAGAAAGAGAGGCACGTAAAGTACAGGTTTCCCCTATTTACTATACACAGCATATTTGATTAATTATAAAAACGTTTGTACGAATATAAAAAATAAATATTAAATTCATACCAGAAAGCTTTTTTAAGTTCAATAACCCTCTGAGGCAACGCTTTAATTTTGGGTAGCCTGTCAGCCTTTGTCATAAAATGGTTTGGTTCTCGAGTTCTTTTGGGTTCTGTCAACAGTTAAGGGATCGCCACGATGTAAAATTTTGGAAAAAAATGTACATTTTCGGATAGTAGAAACATAACATTGTCTCAAATTTTGAAATCGAAATTCAAATTATTACGGTCGCTACAGTGTTTCTTGTAGAATGGGAACAGAGTCGGAAACGCTCCAACTCCAATCTTTAAACGCGTTTTTTTCAGAATATGGTTTTCGAACCGGTTTCCACTCCCAATGCAAGAGTCTTGCAGATAACTAGTTACGATTTGGAGAGAATATTTTTAATGTTATTCTCTATCGCGCTAGGGAAGCTTTTATTTTATATTTTTGAAATCTTCCTATTTTTTTGTACGAAAAGCTGTCGAAGAAAAGGGCCTAATTAATAAAATTGGTTTGGATCCTTTTCTAGAGCTCAAATACCCAATAAAATGACTTTCCATTATTTGGTTAGCTCTCCCTTCTTACTCGATATATATATTAAGTCACTTGATTGAGTTTGCATCACATATACTTGTATTTAAGTTCGTACCTTTCTGAATTAGTGAGGTCGATTTAAATATAATAATTAAATTGCAATAAGTGGGTATGCGGTCAATAATACATATGTATGTGGCAGCACCGCCACTCATTTCGGAGTTAATTATAATTGTATTAAGCATGGTAACTCTACCTGCTACTTTGACATTTCGCTATGTATGATTTTCTTTTCCTTTTGTGTCAAACCTTTATGTCAAATAAAATTCGAAGATCGCTCTCTTTCTTTTTGGAAATTCGTCGTAGAAGGGCGTACCCACACGAACACTCCACATGTATATCTAAGTTAATAATGCATTAAATTTAATTTTGCTTGTTTTGTTTTCTTTTAACACTTAATTTTCAACATGTCAAAGAGCACGAGTATTATACGAATAGTTTTGTTCACCTCACGATTGTTTGTAACGCTTGAAACTTATCGAGAAAGATATAATGTCTTTGTTTACTTTTTCCGCTTATCGCTCTTTCTGCTGATTAAATCTTGAATAAACAAGTAAGAAGCCAACATTTTATACTCTTGCAAGAATCAAAGCCAGGGAAATACCTGAAGATGTAAAACGTCAACCAGAGGATCGGAATCTCAGCAATTTTATATATACACTAAAAATATTTTCCATGAGTTTCATTAAAGCACCTCGCATGCAATCGTATGGAGCAAAGTCAGCCGGACGTTCCAAAACCCTGGTAAAAAAATGTTATCATTTCTGGGTACTAAAATAGACTGTTATGAGCGAAACATGTTCTGTAATTTTCATTGAGATTACTCAAATATTGGCTTATACATATGTGCATAAAATCACATGGAAGATAGCAAACCTTTATAGGTTAGGTATACCGGGGGTCAAAGAAGTATTGACCCAATTCAACCCATTTTTATACCAAAAGTTAGGTCAAAGTTGGTCCGATTTGGGGAATTTTTGGTTATAAGGTGGCTTGCTTTAAAGGAATTTTACCTCGTTATATTAAATACTTCTTCATTTGAGTAATCAAAGGAAATTTAAAATTGTGTTTTTAGCTACTTTTGAATGAATGAAGACATCACGAAAATTTATGAAATCAAACACATTCTTCACACCATTGTTCTCATAAAGCCTAGTAGGAATTCTAAACTTATTCCACAATGTAAAAATTGCTAGACATTTGGACACACCAGGAACTTCTGTGGCACAAAACCATCGAGTGTCAAAATCGGAACTCAAAAAAACCAAAACTCTGAAAAAACCTCTTGCTAATAAAAGTACTGTCAACAAGCAGAATCGTATACAGATGAGTAAGCTCACTTTTTCTGCAGTACTGAAAAACAACACAAACATGGTAAACGAAAAAAACACAAAGTTTACCGAAGACCTACTAACTCAAATAATACTCCGGAGATAAAGCGGAAAATGATAGGTTCAAATTACTCTAAAGAAATAAACATCCTTCTAATTAAGAAAATAAAGTTACGACGGAAATGGAAACAAACCCGCTCACCACTCGACAAAAACAACCTTAATAAGGCAACAGCAGAATTAAAACGAGGAATTGCTCATATTAAGAATGAGTCAATTAGTAAATATTTATCTCAACAATCCGCTGACAGAAAATATGATTACTCACTTTGGAAAAGTACAAAGTATCTGAAACGTCCAACAAGTCACGTTGCACCACTAAAACCGAAGTCTCGTCATATAGGCCAATTTCACTACTTCTACAAATCTAAAAACTATTTGAAAAATTAATTTATCTTACATTAAAATCTTTAATCAACGAAAAGTAGTTAATCCCATCGCATCAGTTCGGTTTTAGAAATAAGCATTCAACAATAAAACAAATTCACAGAATAACATCAGAAATAGAAAAATCAGTGAACGAGGGAAACGTATGCTCCTTAACGTTGCATAAGCGTTTATCAATGTATGGCACGAAGGTCTTCTGCATAAGCTAAAATCATGTCTTCCGGTTGAGTATTGTGCTCTTTTAGAATCGTATATCACCATGAGATTTTTCCGTGTAAAACAAGGAAATGAATTCTCTACACTAAAAGAAATTGAAGCAGGAGTTCCTCAGGGAAGTATCTTAGGTCCACTTTTATATATTCTGTATACAAGATATTTACCCTTAGCATCAAACAGTATGACTGYCACTTTTGCTGATGGCACCGCAATACTATGCGTCGAAAAAACAGCAGAAAATGCTGCGCTAAACCTTCAACATGCAATCAACTCTGTAGTAAGATGGACTAAAAAATGGGGAATAAATTTAAAGGGTGACTAACCAGTTCATGTAAATTTTACAAACAAAAGAATCACTTATCAACCTATTAGTACTCTAGATGTCTGCATACCATACGCAAATACAGCTAATTATGGCATCATATTAAAACAAAAAGGATTGAAATTAATCTGAAATTATCGAAAATGAAATGGCTAATTTGGCGAAGGTCAAACCTGTCCATACACAACAAATTACTTCTTTATAAACAAATAATCAAGCCGGTATGGTCATATGGTGCGCAACTGAGGGGATGTGCCAATCATGACAGTATTAATATTATACAACGTTTTCAAAACAAGGTGCTAAGAGGCGTTGCAAATGCTCCCTGGTACAGCAGAAATGCTGATATTCATCGATACCTAAGGATGAATACTTCTTCTTCTTAATTGTCGTAGACACCGCTTACGCGATTATAGCCGAGTTAACAACAGCGCGGTCGTCGTTTCTTCTTTTCGCTACGTGGCGTCAATTGGATGTTCCAAGCGTAGCCAGGTCCTTCTCCAACTGGTCCTTCCAACGGAGTGGAGGTCTTCCTCTTCCTCTGCTTTTCCCGGCGAGTACAGCGTCGAATACTTTCGTCCATTCGGACAACATGACCTACCCAGCGTAGTCGTTRTGTTTTAAATCGCTGAATTATGTCAATGTCCTCATATATCTTATACAGCTCATCGTTCCGCTCAACGCCCAAAGGACCATAAATCTTTCGCAGAACTTTTCTCTCGAAAACTCGCAACTTCGACTCATCCGTTGTTGACATCGTCCAAGCCTCTGCACCATATAGCAGAACGGGAATTATGAGTGACTTATAGAGTTTGGTTTTTGTTTGTCGAGAGAGGTGTTTGCTTCTCAATTGAATACTCAGTCTGAAGTAGCACCTGTTGGCAAGAGTTATCCTGCGTTGGATTTCTAGGCTGACATTGTTGGTAGTGTTTACGCTGGTTCCAAGGCACACGAAATTATCTACGACTTCAAAGTTATGACTGTCAACAATGACGTGAGTGCCAAGTCGGGAGTGCGACGACTGTTTGTTTGATGACAAAAGATATTTCGTCTTGCCCTCATTCACTGCCAGACCCATTTGTTTTGCTTCCTTGTCCAGCCTGGAGAAAGCAAACTAACGGCGCGGGTGTTGAGGCCGATTATATCAATATCATTGGCATGCGCCAGCAACTCTACACTCTTATAGATGATAGCAACTTCTCTATTTAGTTCTGCAGCTCGAACTATTTTCTCCAGAAGCAGGTTGAAGAAGTCACACGATAGGGAATCACCTTGTCTGAAACATCGTTTGGTACCGAACGGCTCGGAGAATTCCTTCCCTTTTCTGACGGAGCTTTTGGTGTTGCTCAACGTCAGCTACACAGTCGTTTAAGTTTTGCTGGGATACCAAATTCAGACATCGCGGCATAAAGGCAGCTACTTTTCGTGCTGTCGACATCAGCTTTGAAATGGACGGAGAGGTGGTGTGTGTTGATTCTCTTTTCACTGGTCTTTTCCGAAATTTGGCGCATGGTGAATATCTGGTCGGTTGTWGATTTGCCAGGYCTAAAGCCACACTGATAAGGTCCAATCAGTTTATTGACGGTGGGCTTTAATTTTTCACACAATACGCTTGATAGAACCTTATATGCGATGTTGCGAAGACGTATTACATGGTAGTTGCAGCAAATTGTGGGTTCTCCTTTCTTGAGGAGGGCATGCTTTCGTCCGACCATATTTTACAAAAAAGCTGATGCATGCTCCTTATCAGTTCTTCGCCGCCGTGTTTGAATAGCTCGGCCAGCAATCCATCGGCCCCGACGCTTTGTTGTTCTCCAGTCGGGTAATTGCTATTCGAACTTCTTTATGGTCCTTCTTATGGGTTCGCCTTCTAGTGGCGTTGTGCATTCACTGCCATTCAGCAGGCTGGCGAAGTGCTCCCTCCATAATTTAAGTATGCTCTGGGCATCGGTGACTAAATCACCTTTCGATGCGGAGACAGCCAGGTAGCTTGATGAATATTCTTATGTTGTAAGCTGGTACTACAKATAACCACATTTCGGGGACCGGCGAAGTCGATCAGCGTCAACCCATTTGGGGATGCTTCGCCGTGGAGGCTRGATTTACCGACCGTAGTTCCAAAGATACCTTCTTTGCCCACCCTGTCGTTAAAGTCGCCAAGCACGATTTTGACATCGTGGCGGGGGCAGCTCTCATAAGTGCGCTCCAAGCACTCATAAAAGGTATCTTTGGTCACATCGTCCTTCTCTTCCGTCGGGGCGTGGGCGCAAATCAGCGATATGTTAAAGAACCTCGCTTGGATTGTGGCTAGATATTCATTCACCGGAGTGAGTGATAGTACTCGGCGACGGAGTCTCTCTCCTACAACGAATCCCACACCAAACTTGCGCTCCTTTATATGGCCACTGTAGTAAATGCCACAAGGACCTATTCGTCTCTGTCCTTGTTCCGTCCATCGAATTTTTTGGATGTCGATGTTGTCAGCCTTTATTTTCACGATGACATCAACAAGCTGGGCAGCGGCGCCTTCGCAATTATGGGACCGGACATTTTAGGTGAATGCCCTAGTAGTCTTTATTTCGTTTGCCATGGTCGTCATCAAAAGGGGGGTCTCTCATCCGAGGCTGGTTGTTCCTTTTCCCTATGTAGGGTCCCTTCTCACTATAGCTCSCCTTCAAACGGATGTTCTTAGGCTACCCAGAGGATACTTGGTCAAAGACCGGAAGTCATGAGATGCTTGAGTCACATGAAAATGAATCGTTTCTGCCCACTCTCAAGTGAATGGCGATCAGAGAACTTTCCTCACTTRCGTGAATTTCCACACATGACTCCTCTTGAATACAGTCGCCGAAGAATAAGGAATCAGGCAGATGCCCACTACAAAAGGTTTAATGCACATGAGAACGAGTAGGCGAAACATCTTTTTTTTTGACACATGCCGCTCTAGTCGATTATGTCGAAAAAAAACACATATGTAGCTTAGTTGGAAGCTAAAATATAAAGGAATTAATTATAAACCATATTTAATTTCTATGCAATTTGTTTTTAAGTTATTCAAATCAAAGTGCTTGTTAGTTTTTGAAACTAGTTGTAGTAATATCAAACATTGTTAAAGTCTTGAAGATGTTTGTAATAAAAAAATATGATAAGTTGGCGTGTTCACACTCTGAAATAGGAACCTGACATATCAATCTGTAGGGTCCCGAGGTATGTAATTTATCCAAATAGTGGACGGTGCCACGCCCATCATTTAATGTTCACACCAGCTCCCATAAAGCAAGATAAGCATAATTTCGTACCATTTCTAAAGAAAAATTTAATGTTCTTGGTAATTAGTTATTTAGTTAGTAGTAGTTATCATTAGTACCGTTATAGGGGTGTCAGCGGATATCTTCCGATCCATTTCCACACGGTCGGTAGGAATTCTGATAATATTTGCGCTCAGTAAGTAATTTAGGAGATGTTTTCATTTAACTAATTAACCACTTTATAAAATTTTTTTGCCATAGGTGTTCCTTACTAGCAGGCGCGGCAGTTGTCCGATTACGCCCATCTACGAAAACGAAATTTGTTTGCACCAAAAAAAAAAGCCGCGTACCAGAGATCTCAGTTTTTACTCAAGTTACAGTTTGCACGGACGGACGCACAGACAGACAGTCGCCCTGATTTCAACTTTTCTCGTCATCCTGATATATTTATATAATCCTACATCTATCTCGCTTAGTTTTGTGTGATACATACAAACGTTAGGTGGAGAAAATTATCAATRCAAGAGTATAAAAGTACATAACTTGATGAAGCTTATTATACGTAATCCATCGCTTGGTATTGTAGATTGGCAGGATTGGGCCAAGACAAATGAGATTTCCGAACTTCCGGTTGACTGTATGCCGAATATACCGGTGAACATATGAGATATTTTTAAAACGTTCAAAAGCCTATACTACTAAGCCTTAACAAAATTAAATGCATGCATTATATTGGACATAATATGCTGCAGTTTAACTATGAACATGTTTTAAAACGGTCCACGAATTATCTCAAATTCCTACTAAATACTAGAAATCTTATTTTCATAAAGTTGTCTCTGGTAGTTTAGAATATAAAGTGTTCGGTTACAGCTGAACCTAGCCCTTTCTTAGTTGTTTCATATACCATAAGGTTTGAAAATAATTGAAAATATTTCTCCGAAGTTAGCGATTCTCTTTTAGTATGATATAAAATTTTGGCAATACCTAAACCTATTTTYTGCCTTTAAATTTCTTATTTTACTTTCTCCCAATTTAGTCCTTTACTAATATACAAATATATTATTTAAAATATCTTACAGACATAAAACTCGCATGGAGTTCGTAAGGATTTCTGCAGCTGTTATGGGCATTGAGTTCTCGTATGCCGCTGAAACTGCCTTCGTTTCACCAACTTTGCTAAAAATTGGTATTGACCATCAACATATGACTTTAGTATGGGCTTTATCACCATTGATAGGGTTCATTGCTTGCCCTTTCTTAGGCTCGATGAGCGATCGCTGTAATCTAAATATGGGGCGAAGAAGACCTTTTATAATTTTGCTGTCAATAGGAGTTATTTTTGGTATGTAATTTTTATAAAAATATAAATATATGTAACTTCGTACTAAAAATCACAACAAAAATACATTATGCATATAAAAATATTTTGTTCAAAAAGTATATGCAATGTTTATGTTATTTATGCAGTGATGCCAGATCTATGAATATTTTTTCGAACCAGCAACAGGTAGTGAAGATTTATACCCGAATTTTATTATTTACTCGAATTTATTATATTTTCTGTATATATAAAATATGTAATTTTGAAAATCACGAAAATTAGGTGGCTATAGTTAATTTCTGCAGTCAAACATGTTCTTGAGCAATACAGTGCATTACATATACTTATGTGTTTTTTTTCTATAAATTTTAGTAGCCTTTGGAATTGCAGTCTACCTACAGTGTGCAAAACAAGTATGTAATTTCAATCAAAAATTCCTAAAATACAAGATCTTTATAGTCGATTGGAAGACATGCTCAGAAAATTAACTTCTTGTTGTGTAAAAGAAAATTCGATCAACAAAACCGATACGGAGTTTATAGAACGCAAAATGAGAAAATAAAACCAATTTACTTTGAAGCTTTTAAAATCCCCAATTCAATGTAACAAACCAAGAAATCGATTCCTTTCGTGAATAATTCAGACAATTTTACATAACTTTTGCTACTCTTTTAGATTCAAATAACATCCCGCAGTCACGAAATAATACAGAAGTTTCTGGATTTTTCGGATTTATTCTAAAGGAAGCTCACAATGAACTCAGAATAAACAAAAAGATTACATCAGAATATCGTTATCACTCTAAATTTTTGGAAAAACGTCGCTACTAGAACATTTAGTTTGCATGGTGGGACCAAAGGGACTAAGTTTTCCGATTATTTAGAAAAATAACTAGTAAGGAAGGCTAAGTTAGGTCGTAATCGAACATTTCATAGTCTTGCAACTAGCTTTTCATTTTATGGCGCTTTGTGGGCGTGGTAGTTATTTTTTTTTTTATAATCATTTATACAATAAAGTATGTTTTAAAAATTTATATGTAATCATTACGTTTTTATCTGAGGGATTTTTTAATGCATCTACTAAGTCAATGTTGTCAGAGTAGTGTGTTGTTGAGTGGATCACTGGGCAGTCTGCTAGTATGTGTTGAATTGATACGGAGTTGTCACAAAAAGGGCAATTAGAACGGGATTTTCCAATAAGTATATTAGAGTGAGTTAGGATGGTGTGTCCGATCCTGAGGCGAGTGTATGCTTTGATGGCGCTTATTTTCGTGGTGGGCCCATACAAGGTTGGTATTCTAACTGGGTTGATGATGGCGTAACTATGGGTGTTTAGTTTCCAAGCATTTAAGTTTT
>NW_017537014.1:67081-111846 GCF_001853355.1 Bactrocera latifrons
GATTAGCCAATGAGGATGAAGGGGCTTTACTTTTTTTCCCACAGACAGTGGAAGAGCATTTTTTTTTTTTTTGCAAAGATAACGCATTTTGTTATTGCTGATAGAAATCTTGGTAGCCTGGTACGCCTCAGTGAAGTAGCCAAGGCCTTGGTCAGCGATGAGTATGTGCTTTCAACCGCTTTTGATAGCAGTAGGTGGGTTGCGTCTTCAATCCTATTTTGTAGACCTGACTCCGCAAGAATGATTTCAATTGGTGATGTTGGAAAAGCTCTGAGGCTACGGCGTATCGCGCAGTGGTATGGGGCACATATAAGCTTGATKTTGTTCTTCGAACTTCGTCCGTAAAGCGGAAGCGCATAGTCGATTTATATACGGCAAACCAAATATGTTTGCAAGAGTAGCTGAAGCAAAGTAGAAGCACACGCGGGTTGCTAAATGATTAGCGGAAACTCGGAGATAACAACGACAGAACTGCTCTGCACGAATGTTAGTCGGTGACTGCGTGGCAGTTAATTGATAACGCTCATCTAAGAACTCGTCCTCTTTTTTCTAACAAGCAACATAAGTACCAAGTTTCATAATATCTCAACTTGCAACTACTCAAGTTACAATCTGCACAGACGGACGAATTTCAGCTCGTCCCGTCATCCTGATCATTTATATATATACATTATATATTATTATTATATTTATATATTCCTTTATTTTTCTCGATTAATTTTAGATGATATAAACACCCGTTAGGTTAGCAAAACTAACAAAGCATTTTCAAAACCAAAGATATTTGCTTAAAGTATAACATTACTAAACAAAATACTGAACAAAAAAGGGTCAACTACCGTACGTAACGGTGTTTATGTTGGGAATGTTAGACCTTAATATATGTGAAAGAAATGAAAGTTAATTCTTTTGTAATTCAAATGTAATTATGTGAAGTGATTATAAAAAATTATAAAACTAACAATGAAACCATAAATATCATGGAGTTATTCAAATATTTTGTTAAAATCTCTAACAAGAAATAGTTATGAAATTATTTTCTAGTGTATGTAAAATTGTGATTTCTCACTGCAGAACAAACGATGGAACTATCGATAATATCGGTAGTTTCATTTTCGGCTCAATATCAATATTTTATCTTGACTAAATATAGCTTAATTAGTTTTAAAAATAATGGAATTTAAATGCCCCCTGCTCGTTTATGCATTTGCGGCACCTTACCAAAAAGTTGTTAATTACTGCTTGGAGAGTTGAGACAGGAATAGCCGCAATTGTTTCTCGAATTGATTGCCTCAGGTCATTCAAATTTGTTGGTGTTACGTTGTAGACTTCCTGTTTGCAATAATCCGACAAGAAAAGTCAGGTGCAGTAAGGTCAGGGGACCTGGGTGGCCAACGGAATGTGGAGTTTCTGGATATTAGCTTATTGGGAAATTTTCATCGCAATTCTGTCATAACAGGTTGGGCCATGTGAGGAGCTGCACCATCTTGCCGAAACCGCACAGAGTTGAAAGAAATTCTCATTCGGCGTAATTCTGGATAGAAAAAGTCTCTCAACATGCTCAAGTAACGGTCTCCAATGCAGCGTGATGAAACTGCACACCATACTGTGACACGAAGTGGATGCAATTCCGTCTCATGGAGTATCTGTGGGTTGGAAGCACTTCATATTCGACAATTTTGTTTGTTTATGTTGCCGTTTAAATCGAAATGGGCCTCGTCAGACATGAAAAGACAGTTCAACATGTTTCCATCCTCTTCCACTATTTGAAGCATCTTCTGGCAAAATTCTACGCGAATCGCAAGTCTGCAGCGTTTAGTTTGTTGGTCCATTTGAATTTTATATGGGAATAAGTCCAAATCTTTGTGCATAATTGACTGTAATGACTGTCTGCTTAAACCTATTTGAGCAGTTAAGCTTCTTGTCGGAACAMGTGGATTGTTTCGTATGRCAGCAGCTCCATCAGCGATTATTTCCTCCGTTCGAACTGAAGGGTTTCGATGGTAAGGTCTTCTGTTGACTGTCCCATGATCGGAAATATTTTTTACAAGTCTCATTATGGTCCATCTGTTCGGAGGATTGCCACCAAACGTGCGCCTATACTGTCTTTGAACCGAAATTATGGACTAAAGTGCGTGATAGCGGCGGACAATCAAAATTCTTAATTCAGTGCCCCAGTTATCCATTTTTGTTAAATGAAAAAGTCAATCTGCAAAATAAAAAAAATTAACCAGATTCATTACATAGAAAAAAAGTTATTTACTTTTTTTTTGGTAGCGGCTTTTATCAGCCACCCTGTACATACTTACAATTTACTCAGCTTTGTGGTTCTCAATAAGATTCGACAGTTCAATCAAAGATGGCTCGTGCCATTCTTTGTTCAGTTTCTAACGAAGAACTCATAAAAGGGCTGTCGGGTGACACGGCAGAGGTATGGAAATTTAGTGAATTCCCCTCTCTCACCGTGGCAGTCAAGAGAACCGTCAAACTGGTGACAGAGGCATCTTCCAAAGTTATTGGCCGAAAATCTCGTGATCGTTTTATACGCGTTACACTGAAATCTAGGCAACAAGTGCCAAAGTTTAGTACAAAATCTGATTTTATCAATAAATTTGACACAGATTCAGACTAAAACAAGCCTGACATATGGTTGGTTGGTTGGGTTGGGCTTGGGAGGAATCCGAAAAGCAGCCACCCTCCCGCGGTGGGTTCTGGGTGACCAATGCAGATTAGCTGCAACAAKTTTCACCTTGTGCAGTGGCGCGCCGCATTTTCGCTCGTATCTCGGGATACGATCTTCGTCCTACGGCCATGATCACATGTACCATTTTGCATTGGAATCAGGAAGTACTAAGGCAACTTTTCGCACTATTAGAAATCTCGAATCGAGAAAAGTCCGGAATCGACCCACCCTATTGTATGATTTTCTACAAKCCACGTGGATTGTGACGMCCACTTGAGTTTTTAAATAATCAGTAAACTCATCATTTCTCGCGATACTTGCATCGATTAAAGTAGGCATTCCAAACTGAACACAACAGTTTCGTCTTCAGTCAAGACTTTATTACAAATAAAGCAAAGTTTTGATATTTTTTTGAAATATTAATCAACACAAACTATGATGGTAAACGCTTGTAATAAATACGTATATTCAATTTCAATTGTCCAAATTGACCGGACTAAGTTTGCCTACAATGAATATAAAGGAATATCAAGCTAATAAAATTTAAATTCACAGAGTCGAAGAATTTATAGAGAGCTGGATATCTGATAGGAGATCACCTGTKAAGATACATTTTTATAACTCGTAAACTCTCACAGCAGTTTATATATCAAAACAGTTTTGATATTATATGAAAAATATGTTATGAAAATTTAAAAAATKTGTTGTGTTTCCCCACATAGAAAAAAAACTGTTTCATAAAAATGAAGCTAAGATCTATTAATCCTTTGCTCTCCGAACCTTTTTTATACACAAACTCGCTATATCAGCAAAGAGAAATCAAAGTTGCTCGAAAAGCGACCTCTCGAAACGGTAAGCTCACTTCTCGTCTTAAATCCATTCTTAGACTCTAAGGGATTAATAAAGGCAATGGAAGATTAGCGAACTCCAGCCTTAGTTATAACGACATCTCATCATTATTCCAGAGAAATCCCGTTTTACTTACCTATTTCTAGCCTATCTGYACCAGATTACACTGAATGGTGAGCATCGTTTAATGCAACAAATGGTCCGTCAAGAATTTTATATACCGCGACTAAAGCCACAAATCAAAAGGACGATTTTTATGTGTAAACCATGTACCATGTACAAACAAAAAATGCGTACGCAGATCATGACATTTTTACCACCTGAATGCCGCAACTATGCTCTACACTTTACCATCACTGGGATTGATTTTACTGGACCTTTCCAGATAAAGGCCTCCATGTTAAGGTCTTCTTCATTTAGAAAAGGGTATGTGGCTGTGTTTGTATGTTTTACGCCAAGGCAGTACACCTCGAGCTTTGTTTAGATCTGACTACTGCGGCTTTTTTTGCAGAATTTGCACGCTCGGACGACGCAGGTTTGCATCAAAAATAATAAGCGACAATGGGAAAAACTTTGTCGGAGCCCAAAGAGCAACATAGACGGAGTATATAAACTTCATGAAAGAAGTCTCCCCTGAAATAGTTAACAAATATGCCCCCAAGAGATCGATTGTCAGTTTATACCTCCATGTTCTCCACACATGGGCGGACTTTGGGAATCAGCAGTAAAAAGCTTTAAGTCTCATTTAAAGAAACGGTAATCATAAATTCAATTATGAGGAGTTTATTACACTACTCACTCGTATCGAAGCCGTGTTAAATTCAAGACCCATGTCATCCCTCTCGCAAGATCCCTCCGATTTCACAGCTCTTACACCAGGTCATTTCGTCAGAGGAGCTTTCTTCTCGCCATAACTGAAACAAAAGGAGACTCACTCACTTTAATAAATTGATGGGAAAAAATCAGGATTCTTCATCACGAATTCAGCCACAGATAGAAGSAAGACTATCTCAAAGATCCCCATAAAAGATATCGATGAAAAATGGCCCAGAAGGAAGCCAATGCAAGAGAATGCGTCATCATACAGGACGAATGCCGTCCTCCCACAGAATGGCGACTACGCCGCTTTGGAACGGTTCATCGAGGATCAGATGGTCACATAAGAGTAGTCGATGTTCGAACACAAACCGGCATATTAACTCGACCAGTCACTAAACTGTGTTTTTCCAAACAATGAAGAACAACTTCAACCAAAACCGCAAAATAACTCGCAAAAAATAATAAATCAATTCCCCTATTTAAATTTAACCCGCTTTATAATCCGTATATAAAAATAAACTCAACCAAGCGCGTTGAAGATCAACTAATTATGCATATACATAAATAAAATCAATATAATGCAATTTTATATTCCCATAGAAATAGACGTAGAGGACACCCAAACAATCTCTAACACCATAAGGTCCGAAATCGCTACACCGAAAGCGTCGGTTGCACCTGTTTCCGCCCCAAGGACCAGGGTTATGGGACCACCGCCTTCCGAAGAGAGAGAAGAGCAGCTATTGGAACCACAGGGGCCTCCATGTTGCAGTCTGTGCCATCACCCATACGCCCTGAAACGATAAACCATTTTTAAGAGCATRATGCCCGCTCAACCACAATAACAGGTTGCAAGAGCCCACGGGCATTGCATGACCTGCCTGGCAGATGACCACGACACCATAGAGTGCTGGGTCGACGGCGCTTGTCAATATTTCCAAAGGCCACATCACACTCTACTTTCTCGATTTCCCCGCCGAGCCAATCCGTCCGAACAACGCACCAGCACCAGTCCACGCAGCGATCCTATCCGGCGACGACGACGCACCCAACCAACCACAACACGTTCACAGCCATCTCCGCCAGGCTACGCTCATGCGCTGTAATCAGTACACTACAACAGCTGCAGATTCTCCTATCCGATTAATTCACCTAGGGGAGCCGGGATGTATAAATGAGCTATGAACGTTCTGCAACATCCCACATCGCATCACCTCACATCACATCGCATCACGTCACGTCACAACATCTCATTAGACAACAGTTCACAGAATACACCACTGCACATACACGCATCAAACACAGTACCTAACGCCGCTAATTACTACAACGAGACGACTCGGAATAATCTAATATTCACCACCCAAAAGGGATAGATACGAACGGGATTACTCTCTATTTCATTTCATCCGCAAAGTAAGACGGTCGACCCGCAACTATTAATTTTTTCTAACACCGCAACCTCCGCASTTTCTATTTGTGACTTCCCGCCAAAGTGACGTACTGACGTGAGTCCCGGATTTCGCGGCAGTGTCAGTGTGTGGAAACTAATAAAAAAACAAATAATAAGCTTGTTATATAAATAAAAAGAAATACAAATATTCAGTTAGTGAAATAAATATTGAACACAGAATGTGCGAAAGAAAGTTCTTTTTATTTGGCATAAGTATACTATAACGAAATACATATATTCAGTTAGTGAAATAAATATTGAACACAGAGTGTGCGAAAGAAAGTTCTTTTTATTTGGCATAAGTATACTATAACGAGTAAGTATACTTGTGTTACACGTTAACACACTCAACAAATATCAATRAACAAGTACCGAATTTATCTGATTTAGCTCCATGCGACTTTTACCTTTCCCCACACTGAAATATCCATTTCGGGGAACACGCTTTGACTCAATTGAAGACATGAAAACAAATACGACGAGAGAGTTGAAGGCCATTCGGAAAGCGCCTACAACAAAATGTTGACGATTGGGAGAAGCGTTGGCACATGTGCATAGCTTCAAATTGATGTTACTCTGAAAATAAATTTGGATAATGATTGCAAAATTTTCATTTTAGTTATAAATTCCCGATACTTTCTTTACAGAATGTAATGGTCTCACATTTTACTAAGAAGTTTAGAAGTTTATTAATATATAAATATGGTAGAAAAATATTAATATTTTGATATAAAAACATATTACGAGAAATTTCTAATCCATCAGGATATATCAAACACCCGCTCTTAATATTTCCAAGGCCAAAACCATTATTATTATGGCAATTAGCATTAAATCATTTAATTTTTTATACGCTAAATCTCATCCTTTTACCACAAAGCTTTCCTAAATTAATTACATTTCATGTTTTAAATAAAAGAAATAAATATAAACGTTTAATCCTGAATCGTTTAACAGCGAACTGTTACGAACAAGAACACAAAGCGAGCCACCCGAGCACTAGTGGCACCATCCTTCGTCTTTCCTTGGCGTCCCCTTACCAACAGAACCTCGATTCTTGCAACAAAAGAGTCCGTGTGTGAACCGATACTCATTCTGCGAGTAAATATTACACCCGCGACAACTGTTTAGTATGCAACGGTTCATTCATAAGCCGGTCGAACACACTCAAGGCATACACATTAGGGGGATTCTCTTGCTCATACAAGATTGCAGATTGCAAAAATTCTATACCGAGGTTCCATGTTACCATGGGTTTTGATCTGACATATTTTTCAGCCAGTGCTAATAATTTTCTGCATGTGTTTGTTGTTGTGCCGTTGCACCCAGAGGAAAATTCTGCAATTCGTTCACCTTGCAAGGGTTTTGCAAGAACAAGGGAATACCCCTATTATATCCAAATCCGTTCTCCGTTTTCAATAGGGCAGAAATTTCAGCCCTTCAATTGTAGGTTTGTTTTTATCGAATCTTGTTTTGTCGTAATTAGCCCGATGACTTACATTTATCATCACTCTATCACTAACATTTACATACATTTCGACTGTACTCTCTACTCTCCACAACGAATTCCAAGGGACTATATAGAAAAGAAAAAAATGTTGTTTCTTTTAAMATTTGTTATTCAAAGTCAATATTGTTGTAGTTTTTAAATGTTGCCCAACCAATTCTTTGTGGCGGGTGCTGACTCCTGGTGGCCAACCAATGACTTAGATTCTCGTATGGACGGTCGGTCAAGTAAACCTTACCGTTTTGAGAGTTTACGAATTGCTCRATTGGAAAAATTTTTTCGTCAAAAAACACAATGTTCGGAATTTGACCGCTTTCGGCCAAGCGAAGCAACTGCTTCGCCCTGTCAAGTCTTACTTGTTGCTGCTTCGGTGTGAGATCATGTTCCTTTTTAAACTTATAAAGCTTGACCTTGAGCACATTTTTCAATATATGATATGCCTATTTTTATACTACAGCAACCAATTGCTACAGTGTATTATAGTTTTGTTCGGCTAACGGTTGTATATATCACCTTAAACTAAGTATGGGGTTATAAATGATCAGAAAAACGAAAAACTTTAAAAAAATTGAGATACTACTGCGATCAAATTGAAAGGTGAATTTTGTCCATTTCACCTCCTTCAAAGTAATCCCCTCCGGCTGCAATACACTTATGACAACGAATTTTCCAGTCATCATAGCACTTGGAATAAGACTCCGCCGTTATGGCCATTAGAGCCTCTTTCGATCCTCAATTGAGTACTCGTATAAATTAAAAATTCAAAATATGATCACAGTAGTATCTCAATGAAACTTGGTATGTGGGTTCCTTAGGACAAAATAATTTCCAGCCTATTAATCGAAAACATATAAAGTGCCATAACTAAGCACTAAATTAAGATATAAAATTGGTACAAAGGATCCCAGTAGCAAATAGATCCTATCGGCGAAATTTTTTGAAAAAGTGGGTGTTGCTCCGCCCTCTGACAAGTTTAATGTACATGTCCCCTAAACTCCTTTAGCTACAGCAACCAAATTTGCTAAGTACAAATCTTACAAGAACTTCTACTGACAGTCTAAAAGTGGATGATAAAAGTGGAGGATAACCCCGCTTACTCCCCATATAACGGTACTGTTGAAAACTACTAAAAGCGCTTCATCAATAACTACATACGCCAAAGACACTATATTTTACCACCGAGATAGCGCGAGATAGCTTTATGGGAGGGGGTGTGCAAATTACCGATTTCAACAAACATTAGTACGTGGCATTCTTTTTATATCCACATGTTGTGAAAATGAGCGAAGTTGGACTACAACCACATTCACTTTCCATATAGCACATTTTTAATATCTTCTTGATTCATTTACTAAAATAACGGGAGTAAATTTTGCACGAATAATGCTTTTAGTGTATGCCATCTTATACCAAAAATTGTTCAAGGTACCGAATATTTAATCAATGTCTAAGATATATTATTGAAGCTCGGGGATAATCCTTCTCTTATAATGGTATGTCGGGATGTCACAAATTGGTTGATTGGGACCAATACTTCCCTTAGCCCCTATATATCTAATATAAAAATATTTGAACTTCCAGGTGACTTTGTACCGCATATATCGGCCAATATGTGTGTTATCTTAATAAAAATGAGCTAACGTGTTTTACTCATAACAGTGTATCTTTGTGCCGAAAAWAGATAAATTTGAGCGAAAACTTGACTTACCCTCATACAACTAATATCAGGATTTTCGAACATCCGACTGACTTTACTATATATAATTATTTTTTAATAAATGACATGTTAATAGCATGTCGATACTACCCTAACTTCCACATATTACATACAATGGTTTTAGTTTTTCTAAACAACCTTATGTATCTGTCAGTATAGGAGTTATATATAGTGTATACGTATATATAATTGCTTGGATTTCGTTCCTCAGGTTGACAATTTYCACCACAATGTATTTCCCTGACTTTGATTTTAGTAAGTTGTAGGAGTATAATATGTTCGGTTGTATCCCATTATTCCTTATTTGTTTAATAAAAACTTTTCCAGTACCTGGAGACAATTTCGAGTCAATATTGCTGAGGAGCATACCAGACGTAAAGCATACCGGTCATTATCTAGTCCAGTAGTTGCGGATTTATAGAAATGTTCACACTGGTAATTGTCGTTGTAGCGAATTTCGCGAAAAGATCTTTGCCTACACCCTTACAAGATCAAATTGAATTGAGAATTTCATCGAGAAATCACCATCAACAATAAGGTTCATTTCTTATTATCTCATTTCGTGTTATCTCACGAAATGGCCCAGTCAGTTTCCCGCCTCGGTCGTGCGATTTGACGCCGTTAGACTATTTCCTTTTGGGCTACGTCAAGTCTATGGTCAATGCCAGCAAGCCAGTGACGACTGGTGGTCGAATGTGAAATTGCATGCATATCGGCCGATTTATGCTTGAAAATCGAATTCAGGACTTCTGTCCGTGATAGCCATGCAAAAGAAATCGAAAACCATACATTACGACATCGAATATACTTTCACAGAAATAAAGAAATTCATTGACATCCTTAAATATTTTTGTTTTGTTTTAAAAAACTTTTGTAACGCTTTTATTGAAAAACTCTTTCGTTTAAGCAAGAAGGGGATTTGAAACTAAGGGCATAAGTTTGAAACTAGGGGCATAAGTTTATCCTTGGTTTCCGATGGAGACGACTGCTGTGGCTAGTAATACCCAGCTTTGAATTTGTGCTTTTAATGCCTTTGAGCAGCATGCGAGGCTTTGACATGTTTCGAAATTTAATGTAGGAACTAAACTCATATCTATTTTCATATTTGCGACGTTTAAAACYGATCTGGAAAAATTGTTATACAAAAGAATAGAATTAAGCCGTTTTCGACAATAATTTTAATTGAATTTGCTGTCGCCCTTTCTCTAAGGGTGTGCGCTTGTGACAAGCATATTATACACAGTTCTTGTGTTCGTACAAAATTGTTTCTATATATTGGGTAGTAGAAAAAGTCTTTTCCTATTTTGTCAATAGATGYTGTTGAAGTCTCCAATGCTACCAATCATATGGTAAGATTTTATACAAATACAAATTTGAAAAAATTCCGAATGAATCAAAACAATATAAAAAAAAATTAAGAAAGTATAGTGGTAAGCCACGAGTGTATTTAGATCTTGTTTTATTTTCTACCCTTTCTGCGATTTCGTATTGAGAAGACAGGAAGTCTTTCATTAGAGCATATATCTGATTTTTTCAACATGTAAGAAATCATAACGAAATTCAGAAATAATTCCTTTCTAATAACATCTTACATAAAATGTATGAAATCAAGGCAATACTTCACATGTATGCAAGGTAATATAAATGATCGTGTATATGCGATCGCAGTACGAATACTTTGTTTAGTAAAATCACTTTTATATATTATATGTACATATATGTAAGGTACTACTATTGTACTAAATATATCATCTTATAAAATCAGGAGCGGTTCAAGTTCTTATCAGGTCATAGATCTCCTTCCAGTCCTTGGAAAAGTTCTGAAGAAAGTTATAGCGGAACGGTTTTAGCAGCTAACGCGGGGTATGTAGTCGAATAGACAGTATGGGTTCAGGAATCGACGTAGTATAGAGGATGCTTGGTTTTACGTTTAGAATGCAGGATTAAACTAACGCGGGGCCTGTAGCAAATTCTGTCAAGGGGCCCTTGGTTTTCTATAGGTTCTCAAGTTTAGGGTACTAAATAAAACAAAATTGTTACAAATAAACTTTTCTGGATTTATTAGAGGCAAATTTAGAGATAATACTTTCAATATCGACTTCTTTAAGCAATGCATGCTCTATATTCGACAAAGTGAGATGATTAAGACGTTCTTTTCCAGTCGTGTACTTTAATTAATTTTTAATATATTTTAATGTTGAAAAAAAACTTCATTTAATAAAAGCTTATAATACGAGTATTGCTGTTCCAGAGGCTCCTGTTTCTTGCTGTCAATAAAAGTAGCCACATACTAAAGAATTTTTCCAAAATCTCTTCTCATCTTTACTCCAAACATAATTTCGTAGGGTGTAAATTTTGTTGACGAGTTAACGTGCGCATTTATAGCTTTTTGTACCATAGCTACATCATTAGCCGACAACTGAGACAACATAGAAAGAATTACTCTATTGACTCTTTCGATTTTTCCATTGCCTCTAAGAACGCCTGTTGTTATTTTTATATGTTCAATTTTATTTTCGTTAGAAAATTCCTTAAATCAATTTGATAAAAATGCTGCGCCTTTATTGCTGATAATACGTTGCGGGTTTCCAAAAATGGTGACTCATGTACTGAAATGCTTTATTACCTCTTGAGTGTCTGTCGTTTTGGTCGGAAATAGACAAACGAATTTAGAAAAACCATCAASTATTGCGAAAATATACTTATAGAATACATATAGTAGAATCTAAGATACTCAAATGATCGACAACGCAGTGCTATGAAAAAGTCTTGTTGGATGTCATGTCGTCGTCATCGTCTTCTGTGAGTTCATATGACCAAAATTGTGTACGTTTCGTATAATTTCTTTCTCCATATTTCTCGGTACTAATAATAGCTCTTGTTTCTTCCACTCTCCGTTTTTCATGACTTAATCTGAATATGGTTTATATTGCGCTTGTTGAATTTGTACTTATATCTGCGAGGTTACAACCATAACCGGATAACGACTTAAGCTGTCAACGTACTTCATTCTCTCTCCTGATCGATGTTCAATATTAAAGTGAAAATCTTGTAGATGCATAAGCCACTGAACCACTTCCAAACGCCGACCACTCGGTAACTAAATCAAAACGAAATCCCCTTAAATAGTGACACAACCTCTTCGTAGCCAAGAACGCAGTTTGATTTCGAGACCTTTCTTCTTGGGGTAAGGTCTTTCGACCCCAATAAAATACGGGATGCCACTGTCGCACCAAACCCATACTTCGATGTATCTACATGAAGTTGAGTTTTACCATTCTGCTTAAAAATTTTTAAAACAAGCTCTTGCGTAAGATCTGACTTCAAATCAGGTGTTGCTTTTTGCTGCGATGGACCAATCTGGAAATCTGCTTCTTTCTTCAGAAACTGTGTTAATGGTCTAGCTAATATAGCATAATTTTGAACAAAGGCCTCTGATATTTTTAGGTACAAAAAAATTTTTACCAGCTTTCATTTTATCTCTTCCAGGCCGTACACTACCCTTATGAATTTCATGACCCAAAAAACTAATTTTCTCTTTAAGAAACTTGCATTTGGATCATTTTATTTTTAAACCGAAACTTTAAGCGTTCTGCAGAACAATTTTTACATTYTTCAGACATTCGTCCGCTGTGTGACCGAAAGCAACAATATCGGCTACATATAACTCCATGATACCGTCGTTTATCATCTGCCGAAAAATATAGTTTACATACCGCATGAACAGTGCTGGCGAGTTACAAAATCCAAATGCTTCCTTAGCAAATTCAAACAAACCTTCTCTAGTTAAAAATTATGTATACTTCTGACTACTTTTTTTAATCGGCACGTGAAAGAACCCGTTTTTTAAGTCTATAACCGTAAAGAATTTCGCTGATTGCATCTTCTCTAACATTTCGTCGATGATTGGAACAGGAAATCGATCTTTTAATACTACAGCATTTAATTTACGATAGTCTATGCAAACACGATAACCTCCATCTTTTTTCTTTGCAAGAACAACTTTACTGGCTAGGTTTGCGTTGGATTCTTCAACTATACCAAGTTTAAACCACTCGTCCACTTGACTTTTGGCAACTTCACGCTCTGCTACAGATAATCGGGTCGGACTTTCATTGAAATTAATAAAATCGTCTTTTGGTACTGTAGGTGTAAATTCTAATTGGAAACGTTGAATGAAATCATATCCGACAATAACTTCATTGTTTATTTTATGATCAGCTACGACAAGAAATGTATGCTCAGTTTTTATATTATCAACTTCAACTTCTAACGATAACGAACCTTTCGCCGCAATCGCAATATTTCCCAAACCATACCATTTCGCAAACCTTTTTTGTATATTGTGATTGCCACAATTTTTTTCATAAACACATTGCTGCATAAGTGACACATCTGCACCTGTGCCTATTAAAAATGAGATGTACTTGTTCCTAATTCGCATTCGCTTACTTCGTTTATCACTTGTTAGCATGTTCACCGTTCTCTTCTGATATTCATTGACGTTGCATTTAAAGTATTTTGTTTTTGCCTTACATTCTGCACGTAAGTCTGTAGATGACCCACAATTGAAATAATGTCTACTTACTGCGCGATTTTCACCCTAATCGTCTTTAGCATTTTGCGCAAGCTTTGTGTAGATTCGCTTTTGTACTGTACTGCTGCTGCTCTGCTTGTAACTCATTTGTTGTATAATCCCGAAACGCTCTTTTAGTTCTTTAAATGTTTTAGAAATATACAATGGATATTTCGGATCGTCACGCACTTTTATTCCGTCCACAATGTAGCGAATAACTACTTCGTCTTCTATCGACTCCCGTGCTGCCAGCTTCCTCATTTGCAGAATATATTCGTAAAAGTTCTCGTCGTTCTTCTTTTGCCTTTGCATTAATTTCTGATGTATGTCAGCACTGTTGAACTTTATTTCGAATTCCTCTTTGAGCGCTCGCACAAGGATCGAAATTCGAAACACTCACTGTTTGTAGGAACAGTTTTGCCGTTCTACTCATTTTATTCCTCGCGTTTACATATTTTTGCTTTGCAGTAAGCTCATAAGCATCAGCATTCTCGTTGAAATTTTCCAACCGCTTTCCAATTGGAATTGTCACGCCAACATATTCTGAAACAATATTTTTGAATTGATCGACTGACACGTTTTTGCCTGAGTTCAGCATTTTTAATAACTCTACCAGATCGCTTGAATTTATACCATTACCACAAACATTCATGTTTTGAATTTCGACTTTTTCCGCTGTTTTCTCCATTTCGATCAACTTTAATCCAAATGTGTTCTCTGTATTAACTTTTACTAACTCTGGATCAACTTTTTCAGCTTCAAATAGATTTTTTTCTGCTACTTCATTATTCTTTTTGCTCGATCTGCATACAGGCATCATTCTTACAACTTTTCCGTTCAAAGGCTGAGAGGTTGAACGATTGAGCTTGAGCGGTTTTTAGGTTGAGCCCCCATGTAAAAAGTTATTATTATATTCATTAAAAAAAAAAWTTGTTTATAATTACGTTAAAATTAATTGAAAATGAATGAATGAATATATATGACCAGCTGCGTTTGCCAACTTCTTCGACAACGCTCGCTACTCCTTGAGATGTGAAGTTGGTTGCTGCTTGCCAGCATGACGCAGACAGTAAATTTTACCACTGAGATGGTATGAGAGAGATTCATGGGAACCGGTGTGAAAATAGGACAATTGACGTGGCACCGCCCACTTTTTGGTGAAATCCCATATCTCGGAACCCAACTAACTAAAATCTATATAATTGTACATGGCATTCTTCCAACATTCTTATGTCATATTGAGAAAATTAACGAAATCGGACAACAGGCGTGGTTTTCCCATGTAGCAAAATTTAAATACCACTTGATTCGTTCCGTTTGCAGTTCACAAAGAAAGAAGCTATTATTATAAAGGAATAAAACTTTCTACAAGTAATTTCATTCGTGTGTGCCACTTTATGACCCCAATTTCTATAAATCCAATTAAAACTGTTCAAGCACCTAGATACCGAATATTTAGACTCCTGAACCTTCAGTTGACTTTTGATCGAAAATGTCGGTCAATGTGTGGTATATATGACTAAAGTGTATATCAAACATGAATCGGATCAATACTTCCATTAGCCTCCATGTACTTAATATAAAGATTTTTAAAACAAATTTGAGCGAAAACTTGGCCTAGCTCCTATATAACTAAAATCATGATTTTCGAACATCTTGACTTATTTCCCTGGCTTTGATTTTTGCAAGTTGCAAAAGTATAGAAAGTTGAGTAGCACCCGAACTTAGCCTTTCCTTACCYGTTTGTGTAAACTTCTTCGTATTTTTCGAAATGATTTCGCTTTATTTTTTAAAGATAGAAGTACTTGAAAGACTTTTGACCGCATTCTTTACCTGCGAAACCTATTCCATCTTTGCATTTCAGCAAGTTACCCATAATTTGTGTTGCTTGTATCGTAAATCTATCTTGCAACAATTACACAGGAAACTTCTAATTGCATTTTTCTTCCTATTATCCAGTATTGCATTCATGTTACTGCTTCGGTTAACTTGTTTCCGCTATCCAAGAAATATTTTGGAATTATGAGATACTTTGATATCAATGAGATAGTGGAGACAACTGCCAAGGGTGGTGTACGGCAGAGCATTGTCTTTACGACGATCTGAACAAGAGCACTGCAAAAAAGGTTGAAATTCGATGAAATGATAGTTATATTATTATGCAAAGCTGCAAAGTCGTGTGCAGAGGGGTAGTTAAAAAATACGTAAAGTGTTGTTTTCCTTTTTGGTGGAAATGTGTGTGTTGWGTGCGACAGTGGTGTGATCAACAATGGTGTTTTTCAAGTTTTTCACTGATGTGGTGAATATAGTGATTTATATTAGGGTATTGGAATAGTCGAAGACGTGGTGTATGTGGTGACCAAAACAATAGTGGCCTTGAGGTATAAGTTAATACACTGCACTGTTCCTAAAACTACTAAACGCCAGCCAATAAGCGACGGAATTTTTCGCTTCAACAACAGGTTCATATTCCAACACAGTAACAGCAATTCACCTGTTGTCCAACTACAACAAAAACAACAGCCAAATTGGATTAAGGTAAGCTACAGCAATAACAACAACAACCCCAGGTAGAGTAGGGAAAGCACACATAGAGCTGAAAACAGTCTTTTTAAATAAGCACACAGTGTTGAACTCACAAATGGCGCCCAACTTGGATTGAACTAAAACGATTTCCTGAGGAATACTGAAGTACTGAGAGCTTGCTGGACTACAGGACTACTGGAGGACTAGCGGAATTCATTACGAGGACAATTGGTCACCATGATTTATAATATTATCATGTAAGTACCCGGTGATCAATGTAAAAAAAAAAAACAAAGAGTAAATAACAAATTGATTAAAGTTAGTAAATAATATTTAAAAAATAGCGTATAGCGCTAAATTAGTAAGTCTCTTAGAGTGTAAACAAAATCTTTAAAGTGACCCATGCGGCAAAATTGTCAAAGTGTGGTTTAAAGGTCATAATAAAGCGTGCTACATGATGAACCAAAATAAAATCGTTGATACATGTGGGGTGGGTTGCGTTTATTATAAAAAAGTGTTTATTTCACAAAAATGTTTGTTCACAAAAGTGTTTATTTTACAAAAAATGTTTGTTCACAAAAATATTCACTTTTATCTTATCTTTTAACTCCTTAATTGTTTTTACTTAGTACCGAACCGCTTTGTTCAATTTCGTATCTATTATACCCTCAATGAAATATGATATTAAACTTTCATATTGATATTAACTGGCTTTCCAATTTCTGTAAGAGCATGCAAATACTTTCGAAACGTTTCGTTTAAACTCTTCTTACGATTTCTCAACTACTATGCACTTCTGACGACGACACCTTTTTTCCAAATTCACTGATCAGTTCTTCTTTCAGTGATTCCCAACTGACCAAGCCTCGTTGACTTCTAATAAATAATTTGGCAGCTCCTTTCAGCAACTGCTTACTATAAATAAATTTCTGCACACTATTCCACCGTACTACTAATGCATTTTCCTCAAAGTCATTTATCCATTGATGAATATCGATATTATCGTCACCACTAAATTGTGTTAGGCTTTCTTGGATATCATTAAACGTAAAAACAGATCTACATATCGGCGGTAAAATTTGTATTTGTTATATCGTCGCAGGAGCTAACTGATTCATCATTTTCATCATCCTCATGTGTCACATATCCATGGCACAACAACAGTTACTTTTGCAACTCCGCTTTACGTCCAGTAGTGGTGATACATATTTAGTTCACGTATTGCTTGCTRCAATTCCCTAATATTTAGTGTCAGTATTGCTTGTCTGTCTATTTTTGCAATGCACTTTTATAATTCAAATTTTCACTTATAATTAAAGATATTTCTAAACAAGCTACTATGAATGTAAAAATAATGAATAATACATGTGTAAATATATCGATCTTATGTTTAACTTATCTGCTTTCTGCGTCCAACTTCTCTGCTTCTGCGTTCAACTTCTATGTTTCTGCCTTCAGCTTATTCAACAGGATGGGTCGATTCCGGACTTTTTTCGATTCGCGATTTCTAATAGTGCGGAAAAGTTGCCTTAGTACGTCCTGATTCCAATGCAACTTTTTGTTTTGAGATCGGATTGCATCGTCAACCCCAACTCCGGCGTTGATATTTCGGAAATTCGCATAAAATCGTGAAATTGTCTACCTAGCGCCTGAAACACGCATCTCATGCCAAAATGTATAAAGCAAAAGTTATTTGTCACGTCATTTGCTACTGAAATGATATATGTGATCATGGCCGTAGGACGAACCGTTCCCGAGATACGAGCGAAACTGCGGCGCGCCACAGCGCAAGGTGAAAATCGGCCGAGTGCTATCACTCCCATTCATTCACCTACGCCAAAGGACACATTCGGATAGGTCTCCACACAAATATTTTTTCATCGAGTTCTCCGACTCTTGTCGGTGATTTCGCCGAGTTCTATCACTTACATTAATTTCCCTGCGCCATACGGCACGTTCGGACTGGTCTCCACATAAATATTTTTTCATCGAGTTCCTTCACTCTTGTCGTTGATTTCGCCGAGTGCTATCACTTATATTCTCTCAACAGAACACAGAACTCAAAATGTCTGTATCTAAATTTAAATTTAGACAGAAATGTCCTGTGTTTAGCATATATCCGTAAAATCTCTCTGAGCACCAGTTACCTATTTACCAGGATGTTCTTTTGTGTTATCAGTTTGAAAGATTTCGTGAACTTAGGAGTAAAGAGGTTGCAGAAATAGTTACAAAAAAGTTTGAAAATACTTTCAAAAAGTCATCTATTCCGACAGTTTCACACACCAGAGTTGTACAAATGCTCACCACATACCATAAGAAATTTCTGACTCTTAAACAAATGTTTTTAAGGAACCCAATAGGTTTGAGCTCTAAACGAGACGACTTTCTCTCTTCTGCCGGAAAATTATTTGACATTGCTGCTTGTAAATGCATTTATTTTTCTTCTTGCACTTGYYCAAAGGAAAGGAAAGTTCCTATCAATGAACAACCATTTCTCTTGGACCAGAGAACCAGAAGAATTGGTCGCATTGGAAGTGTTGATCTACCTGAAACAAAAAAGAKTACAAMGAAAAATTAACGTAAAGAAAAGCTTTCAAAATGTTATTCAACATCAACACTTACCAGAAAAATATCAGCTAGAACACGTGACCATTCASATCAGCCAGACTCTCATACAGACGACAACAATGTAGGTGCGTCGCCCATGGATTCTTCCCAAAAACGATGCTGATGATGAATTTTCTCTTCCATCCTCTAAAACCAAACAAAACACACTAGTTTTAGAACACATTGCTTTAGCTGTCCGAAGATTAGGAGTAAGTGATAGAGCAGCGGCAATGATTGTTTCATCTGCTTTTCTGGATGCCAAAAAAGCAGGTTTGATAACAGAGAATCAGGCTAGCTTTGTCATTGACAAATGCAAGATTAGTCGGACAAAAAAGTGTTGGAGTTAAGCTCCAAAACACCGAAAGTATAGACTCTGTATATGGGCTGTATTTTGGCGGCCGCAAAGACAATACACTTACACAAGTCAGCGAAGGTAAAAAGTACTACCGCGACATTGTCAAAGAGGAACATTTTTCTCTTATAGCGGAACCTGGTTGTCATTACTTTGGCCACGTCACCTCTCCTTCCGGGTCAGCTGAGGATGAGATGCAAGCTATATGGCAACATTTACAAGACAATTCAGTTGATGTGTGTTCAGTTAAGCTCCAAAACACCGAAAGTATAGACTCTGTATATGGGCTGTATTTTGACGGCCCCAAAGACAATACACTTACACAAGTAAGTGAAGGTGAAAAGTACTACCGCGACATTGTCAAAGAGGAACATATTTCTCTTATAGCGGAACCTGGTTGTCATTACTTTGGCCACGTCACCTCTCCTTCCGGGTCAGCTGAGGACAAGACAATTCAGTTGATGTGGAACATCTAGAAGTTGTCGGTGCTGTTGGCACCAACGCGAACACAGGTTGGAAAGGTGGAATCATTCGGAAACTAGAAAAAACAATAGGTAGGCCATTACAGTGGGTTGTTTGTCTTCTACATTTCAACGAACTTCCATTGCGTGCTCTTTTCAAACACATAGATGGTGTCTCAAAGAGTCCAAATACATTCTCAGGCGACATAGGTAAACTGCTCCCTGATTGTGAGAAGTTGCCTGTTGCCAAATTTGGAAGTTTTCCATCTTTCCAGTTACCTTCTGAGGTTATTAGTCCGATCCAACTTAGCACAGACCAAGCTTATCTCTATRAAATATCAGAAGCTGTTATTTCCGGTCAATGTTCCTCAGATTCAGCGTCTATGCATCCAGGTAACATGTGCAAATCTCTCTGGCTCACCTGTGCAAATAGAATTCTGAGATTATACATTTCTATTGACAAAAAAACAAAGGAAATAAAGATTTTGGTCAAGTATAGGGTGGCTGATGAATTTTGCTACATTAAGGAACTCAAATAATTTTTTTCAGTGTATGTAATTAATTTTTTTTCTTCATGTTAAAGCTGATTCAATTTTATTAAATATATCTTAATGAGTTTTTGAAATAATGGAATTTAAATGCACCCCTGCTTGTTGATGCATGTGCGGCACCTTACCAAAAAGTTGTTAATTACTGCTTGGAGAGTTGAGACAGGAATAGCCGCAATTGTTTCTCGAATGGATTGCCTTAGTTCATTCAAATTTGTTGGTTTTACTTTGTAGACTTCCTGTTTGCAATAACCCGACAAGAAAAGTCAGGTGCAGTGAGGTCAGGGGACCTGGGTGGCCAACGGAATGTGGAGTTTCTGGATATCAGCTTATTGGGAAATATTCATCGCAATTCTGTCATAACAGGTTGGGCCATGTGAGGAGCTGCACCATCTTGCCGAAACCACACAGAGTTGAAAGAAATGCAATTCCGTCTCATGGAGTATCTGTGGGTTGGAAGCACTTCATATTCGACAATTTTGTTTGTTTATGTTGCCGTTTAAATCGAAATGGGCCTCGTCAGACATGAAAAGACAGTTCAACATGTTTCCATCCTCTTCCACTATTTGAAGCATCTTCTGGCAAAATTCTACGCGAATCGCAAGTCTGCAGCGTTTAGTTTGTTGGTCCATTTGAATTTTATATGGGAATAAGTCCAAATCTTTGTGCATAATTGACTGTAATGACTGTCTGCTTAAACCTAWTTGAGCAGTTAAGCTTCTTGTCGGAACAMGTGGATTGTTTCGTATGRCAGCAGCTCCATCAGCGATTATTTCCTCCGTTCGAACTGAAGGGTTTCGATGGTAAGGTCTTCTGTTGACTGTCCCATGATCGGAAATATTTTTTACAAGTCTCATTATGGTCCATCTGTTCGGAGGATTGCCACCAAACGTGCGCCTATACTGTCTTTGAACCGAAATTACGGACTCCAGTGCGTGTTAGCGGCGGACAATCCAAGTTCTTGTTTCAGTGTCCCAGTTATCCATTTTTGTTAAATGAAAAAGTCAATCTGCAAAAAAATAAAAAAAAATAAAAAATTAACCARATTCATTAAATAGAAAAAAGTTATTTACTTTTTCGTTGKTAGCGGCTTTCATCAGCCACCCTGTACATACTTACAGTTTACTCACCTTTGTGGTTCTCAATAAGATTCAACAGTTCAATCAAAGATGGCTCGTGCCATTCTTTGTTCAGTTTCTAACGAAGAACTCATAAAAGGGCTGTCGGGTGACACTGCAGAGAAATTTATTGAAATCCCCTCTCACACCGTGGCAGTCGAGAGAAGTTAAACTGGTGACAGAGGCATCTTCCAAAGTTATTGGCCAACAATCTCGTGATCGTTTTATACGCTCTACACTGAAATCTAGGCAACAAGTGCCAAAGTTTAGTACAAAATCTGATTTTATCAATAAATTTGACACAGTTTCAGACTAAAACAAGCCTGACATATGGTTGGTTGGGTTGGGCTTGGGAGGAACCCGAAGAGCAGCCACCCTCCGGCGGTGGGTTCTGGGTGACCAATGCAGATTAGCTGCAACAATTTTCACCTTGTGCAGTGGCGCGCCGCATTTTCGCTCGTATCTCGGGATACGATCTTCGTCCTACGGCCATGATCACATGTACCATTTTGCATTGGAATCAGGAAGTACTAAGGCAATCTTTCCGCACTATTAGAAATCCCGAATCGAAAAAAGTCCGGAATCGACTCACCCTATTATTCAACTTGGTCTACTTCTCTTCTTTCCTCGTCCAACTTCTCTGCTTCTCGCTTTTAACTTCTCTGCTATTTCGTTCAACTTGTTCAACTTCTCTGCTTCTCGCATTTAACTTCTCTGCTTCTTTGTTCAACGTATTCAACTTGTCTTCTTCTTCCCTCAGCTTATTCAGCTTCTCTGCTTCTCGCTTTTAACCTCTCTGCTACTTCGTTCAACGTATTCAACTTGTCTGTTTCTTCAGTCAGCTTATTCAACTTGTTCAATTTCTCTGCTTCTTCGTTAGACTTCTCTGCTTCTTTGGTCAACGCATTCAACTTTCGTTTGTAACGTGGCTTTTACCACCTTACAATAATTTACTCCAACACTGTACATCATTTATCCTTACCATACTTCACACATAGTGCTTTTCACCAGGTCTGGCTGTCCACATAAGGGGTGTGAATACATTTATTACAAAAAGTATATATTCTTTGCTTAGGGTTCGTGGGTCCCAAGGCTAGCCTGGAGCGGCTGAGCATACCTCACCTATGGACGAAACCCCATTACACGTTACTTTCAAATTTCCACCGGTTGAGCCCCCAATTTGTGGGGTGGGTTGCGTTTATTATAAAAAAGTGTTTATTTCACAAAAAATGTTTGTTCACAAAAGTGTTTATTTTACAAAAAATGTTTGCTCACAAAAACATTCTTATTTTAATTTTTTCTACTGCTTATACTCTATTAGTGCTCGTCTGCGTGTCGACCCTGACTCTGACTCTGACTGACTCTCGTTTTTAAAGTTACCCGTTTCTTCTTCTACTCGTTGTCTATTGCGCTCAGTGTTGCATGTTACTGTCCGTACGTTCGCCCTCTTCTAGTCGGTCCTTTCTTCGTTCCCACATTCGAAAATAAATAGTTAAGGATTAAACAAAAAAATAGTCAGTTTATAAGCGACATCAAAATGAATGAGATGACATTAAGGGTAATAGTGACAGCTGCTGATACTGACAGCTACAGAAAAACCTGACAGAACGACTAAAAGCTTTAGAGACTCCATTAGAAATGGAAGAGTATGAGGCAGTGACTATAGACCCGACTGTTCGATGTGATGAATCTCTAGAAATAATAATATTCAGTGACGAAAGGTCACGGTACGCTAGTTGAAGGCAAGCTGCGTTTGCCGCCTATAAATTGTTTGAAAGTTACGAAAATAGTTCAAAATACTGCCAAGCGGTAGCAATAATAGGAAATAAAATTATCAGTTCGGYCGACCAAGTATTGTCATCATTCAATAGAATGCTAACTTTTGAGGCGATTATCGCGCGATTACATTTTACTTATGCTGAGAAGCGATGAGTCTATTTCATTGATTAAGAAATGTCAACTCTTAGGCAAGGAAGACTTACAATTACTGAGTTTTACGACGAGGTTGAAAAGAAATTGACTTTGATAATAATTAAAGCGATTATTTTAAATGAGAGCAAAAAGGAACTGATGGAGTCACTTTGGCAGAAATATAGTCAAGATACAATATGAATGTGCGATATCATGTTTTCGTCGCAACGTAAAGATATGCCTAATGCCTTGACATTAGCACAAGAATTGGAAGCAAATCATATTCTCTGCAAACTTCTCCTACAGTAGAATGGATGCAGCTCAGGTGGGAAAAAATAGTGGAATTACAGTTACTCCACACCGTTCACCTCACTATAAACAAGTGSAAAAAAAAATATTTAGACTCGAAACCCCTTTGAATGTTGATCCTATTGTATCACACTATCGGCAAGGAAGGAACTATAATCCCAATTGGAGAGCTGAGCGGGCTTCTGCCAACCGAATGCATTCAAAAGCTTTAGTCAAAAGCCTATAATGCCACACACTCAGGAAAGGGAAACAGTAAAAAGTCCTCCGGAGAACGTTTGGCAAAATATTTCGAAAATACAGCGGGTTAATAACTTAACCCAAGATTCGGTTGAAAATTGTAATGATAACAGAATGAGACTTTTTGGAAGAAATAAATTTTTTAGACGTAGGTCGCTCCTGCGCTATGTAAGCAAGACACTGGCAGGGCGACTGAAGAAATTGTTGATCGATACTGAGGCGAGAAAAATTCAAATAGGCCGATAACCATGATTTCGAGAATGTTATCAACGGACGAAGAATATTATGGTACCAATGAATGAGAGCTTTTAGCGATAGTTTGGTCACTTCAGAAGTGGCGAAACTATTTGTAAAAACCCGCTATAGATAATCTTGTTGCATATGCATTGTCTTGGCAGCACATTAAGGCAATCTAGCAGGACTCCTCATCTGTTAACAGGCATAGTGAAGAATCTCTAACAGAAGTTATTAGAAAAACCCTGGTAATTTCAAAATCAGATAATTCTTGAAGAAAGAAATATCACAATCGTCTCTCTGATTATTATTTTCAAGTCAAGGATAAGGCATCAAATTACATATAAAAATTTTCGGCATCTACTAGAATTAATTGGCCAATGCACTAATCCTGATGTAGTTAACGCTATTCATTACAGTTTATGTATTTTGGGCAAAATTCAGGATGAGATTGTGAGGAAATTCCCAACAATAAAATTTCGTGACACAATGAAAAAAGTTAATGATATTTTTAACGAGGACGCTCAAAACGAAATACTGGCAATGGAACCATGTAGGGCACATCGCTCTATCCAAAAGAATATTAAACAGGTATTGAACAACTACTATTTTCCAAATATGTGGAAGAAGTTAAAAGAAATTACTGCCAACAGCAAAAAAGTAAAGAAGCCAGGTATGAAGTCCCTTCTTAAGGATCATTTTGAAGCAGGAATTTTTACAATCTCTGCTTTCCATAGTACAACAAATGGGCAGATAGGGGATTTCATAGCACCTTAACTGAAATCGTTAAACGCACTGAGCTAGAATAAGCTTTGATGTATGATACCATTGATCTATGTAATACGTCTTGCTACTACAAACTACGATAACTCAACGCATTCAGTAACTGGAAGGAAAATGAGATGGCAGGAGATTAAGTTTATGTTAGGACCAATAAAAAAATTGGCAAACGAAGTTTTTACGGCGAAAAAAAGATTCAAAAGAATCTGAAATCCACAGTTTTAATATATAATAGGAAGATTCACAAGAGTAATTTTAAGTGGCTTTTACGCTACCAGTAAATTCCAACCTGCCTCTAAGACTGTTGAATTATAATTGAGCGCGTAGTGATAAGAATAAGGCAAACTGCAAAACCCCTAGAAAATGTTTTTAACCCARTTGCCCAAAGAACAATTTTAAGGTTGACTTTTAAGGTTTTAACTTCGCTTTTACCGCTAACGCTTGTGTCATTAGCTCTTCTACTTCTGAAGTTACTAGAATCATAAAAGAACTAAACCCAAAAAAGGCATCAGGACACGTTCTCTTCTTGCTCTTTAATGCAATCCTTGGTTTCGGATACTTTCCAATTTCGTGGAAAAATTGCAAATCGTCATGATAGATAAACCTCGTCTTCCTACAGACCCTTTCTAAAATATTTGAAAAAGTGTTACTCTCAAGGATGACTCCTTTTCTCCACGAAAATAATGTAATACCAATAAACCAATTCGGTTTTCGTGCTAAACATGGCACTGAAGAGCAAGTAAATAGAATTACGAACGAAATCAAGGAAGCATTTGAGCATAGAGGGTATTGTTCAGCTATTTTTCTAAATGTATCTCAGGCGTTCAATATAGTTTGGCATGAAGGCCTTTTATAGAAATTCAAAAGCGTTTTACCATACGAAATCGTCTCAGAGTTTAGCGGATGTTGAATGGTCAGCAGAATTTACAATATATTGAACTTGATTATTGTTGTTGATATTATTATTTATTGATCAGCAATAATTTCGATCGATTCTTGGAGTTGCAGCGGATGTTTGTTTATGTTATTCAACTTTAACATGTTGAAATAAATATTTGTTGTGTCAACTTGTAAGTTATTGAACTTTAAAACTACATACATTGTTGCAATGAATGTTATTGAAATAAATATTTGTTGTATTAACATGCAGCGGCAAGGGAAACGATGATAATCGGCGCTCGTTYGCTTATTTTTTCGGCACAGTTCGGATTTTCTATCAACAATACCAGTTGTCACGCTTTGTCGCCGTCGGTCCGTCGACACATTGCATTCTTTGACAAAACATGAGCTTCGCCATTGGTTGTCCGTATCAACAGAAATTTCGTATGAAGCATTGAATGTACATATTTGCATACATACATATTTACATATGTTGCATGTACACAAAGTTACAAACATTATGCGTATGGTCTGTCATAATTGTTTATATTTAATTATTTGGGTAATAATACATACTTTACTCGATTATATATTTTTAATGATTTTATGGTATCATTATGAAATATGTACTATATGCAAGAAAATTGTATCATATGTACATACATATGTATATATACTAAGTATATACCAAATATATACCGATCATCTATAAATTATATGCCGAGTCGATTGCGCGTAGAAAATAAACGAATATGTAGGCATTTTACATTGAAATTAGCATTATATTTCTCATTTAACACGGAAAATGCTCAATTAAGCTCTTTTCGAGCCCCCTGCTGCAAATTTCTGGTGAAACACCTTTAAAATGTATCTGTGGTGAAACTTAGATTAATCCAAAACCTTCCTCTGAACGAAAACGTCCGTCTCATGAAAAGACCACTGCATCTTAGTTACAAAGAATACCCCCACCCAACATTGATCTCAGTAATCTTTATTCCCCTTGTTCTCAAGGAGAGAAGAATTCGTCTGCTCAGAATACAGAGAAAACTGTTACTGAACAAATGGTTTTTTCAGCAAAATCAATTTATTTTATTCAAAATAGTCTCCTTCTGCTTCAATACATCTTTTTGCACGGTCCAAAAGCACGTCGAACGAGTGATTCAGCTCGTTGGCTGTTATGGCCGCCAGTATGCCGGTGAAAGCCTTTTTATGGCCTCTACATCCACAGAACGCTTTCCTTTCCGAAAAAGAAGAAGTTGCATGGTGCCATGTCAGGGGAATAAAGGGAGTGGATAATGGTTAAAACATGATTTTTGGTCCGATTATTTTGTGACAAGCGTCGAGACTTCGCATTATCCGTGTACCAAACTCAAACTTTCATCTTCGTGATATTAGGGTCAAACCTGTCTCTTATACACATTGTGACAAGCGTCGAGACTTCGCATTATCCGTGTACCAAACTCAAACTTTCATCTTCGTGATATTAGGGTCAAACACGTCAAATTCAGCGCACTAAACGSTACAAAACTCCATGGCAGAATACCGCATTAACGGACAAGACACTTGGAATCATGGAAACAAATCTGCATTGTCTTCACCTCTGACTTCTCTGTTTATGCGACATCTGATCTTGTGATATTTTTCTACTTCACGTTTTTTTTCACCACCCACAACCGATAGAAAAATATTGGTCAGATCGGAAAGGGCCATTTTTTTTACACAATACCAACCGTTTCGCTATCGGTACGTCCGTAGAGCAACGCAAGCAAGTAGTTTCGAACCGCATAAATTTAAAATTGTTTATGTGAAAAGCAAAGTGGTAGTAACTTTTTAAAACTAAGAAGAGCATTTTGTAAGAATACAAATAAGCATTGAAAAAGAATAAACAAAAATAAAAAGTATTCATTTGAAAGTGAGACTTACATTTCCTTATTTCCGAAAAATTCGCGAATTGTGATTTTATTAAACATCCAAGGTGCAAGTGAGTATATCACCGACATCATTGTGAACAAAATTCGCCATTCACTTGGGAGTGGCCAGAAACGATTCTTTTACATATGACTCAAGCAGCTCACGACTTCCGGTCCTTGACCAAGTATCCTCTGGGTAGCCTAAGAACATCCGTTTGAAGGCGAGCTAAAGTGAGAAGGCAAAACATCCCCTGCATAGGGTTGAGCGCTGGGTTTGGGACCCACCACGTAAAAAAACGCCCCCCATGAAAACTCAACATCAGCCTCGAATGAGAGACCCCACTTTTGATGACGACAATGGCAAAAGAAATAAGGACTAGTGAGGGCATGCACCCGGTCCCTTAATTGGGAAGGTGCCGCTGCCCATGGTTGATGTCCTCGTAAAAATAAAGGCTGACATCACCGCCGTCCAAGAAATGCGATGGACGATACAAGAACAGTGACGACTAGGTCCTTGTGGCATTTTCTACAGTGGCCATATAAAGGAGCGCAAGTTTGGTGTGGGATTCGTGGTGAGAGAAAGACTCCGTCGCCGAGTACTATCATTCACTCCGGTGAATTAACATCTAGCCACAATCCGCAGTAAACCGAGGTTCTTCAACATACCGCTGATTTGCGCCCACGCCACGACGGAAGAGAAGGACGATGTGACCAAAGATGCCTTTTATGAGTGCTTGGAAGCACTTATGAGAGCTGCCCCCGCCAAGATGTCAAAATCGTGCTTGGCGCTTTTAACGCCAGGGTGGGAAAAGAAGGTATCTTTGGCACTACAGTCGGTAACTTTAGCCTCCACGAGAAAACATCCCCGAGGTCCTAACACTACCTTATTGCAGCCAAAATTTGCACCCGCCTCTGTGCAGCAAAAAACGCACGCCCTCAAACACAAGGAAGGTTCGACGTCGAGAAGCTGCAATCACAATAGACAGCCGAACGATTTTCTCGGCTTGCACACCTGCTCTCTGAGAGTACTCGTCAACAACTCGGTATAAGGGAACTGTGGGACGGCATTTCAAACTCCTTACGTACAGCTGCAACCAAAACTATTGGTTTTCGAAAAGTTCAAAAGAACAGCTCGTACGATGAGGAGTGCCGCGTCGCAGCGGAGAGCAGAAAAACAGGCTGCCTACCTCGCAACGTTACGCTCGACCACAACACGTGCGAGAGTTGAAGAGGGAAGCGAGACGCATTTGAAGACACAAAAAGGAAGAGGCCGAAATGCGTGAGTACGAAGAGCTTGATAAGCTGGCCGACAATGGTAATGCTCGAAAATTCTACGGAAAATGCGACGACTTACAGAAGGTTTCAAGAAAGGAGTATACTCTTGTAGAACCCCCAAAGGTGATCTAGTCAACCATGCCCAGAGCATACTTAAATTATGGAGGGAACACTTCTCCAGGCTGCTGAATGGCAGTGAATGCACAACGCCAGGAGAAGGCGAACCCATAAAAAGGACCATAAAGAAGTTCGAATAGCAATGACCCGCCGGAAGAACAACAAAGCGGCGGGGGCCGCTGGATTGACGGCCGAGCTATTCAAACACGGCGGCGAAGAACTGATAAGGAGCATGCATCAGCTTCTTTGTAAAATATGGTCGGACGAAAGCATAAAGCATGTCCAACAATTGGAGTTTAAGTGTGCTATGCCCATACTCAAAAAAGGAGACCCCAAATCTGCGCCAACTACCGTGGGATAAGCCTCCTCAACAGTAATATTGATATCATCGGCCTCAACACTCGCTCAGCAGGAAATCAGATATCAGGACCGTTACACAGCAGTAAGGCCGGAAAAGAAAAATAATTAATCTCAGAGAACGAGGGGAAAGAATGAAGAGGAATATTCTCATAAGCATCTCCCCTCTGAAGGCCCTTGGCGGAAATTTATGTGAGTTAAGTCAAATTTAATTTTTAAAATTGAAGTCTTTATGCACACATGTGTATACATATGTGTGTATAATATTTTTTATACTCTCGCAACAAAGTTGCTAAGGAGAGTATCATAGTTTTGTTTACATAACGGTTGTTTGTAAGTCCTAAAACTGAAAGAGTCAGATATAGGGTTATATATACCAAAGTGATCAGGGTGACGAGTAGAGTTGAAATCCGGATGTTTGCCTCTCCGCCCGTGCAAGCTGTTACTTGAGTAAAAATTGAGATATCATGATGAAGGTTGGTACACGTATTTCTTTTCTTCATAAGAAGGTTAAGTTCGAAATGGGCCCACTGCCACGCCCACAACGTGGCGAGAAYCGAAAACCTAAAAAGTGTCATAACTAAGCCATAAATAAAGATATTAAAGTGAAATTTGGCACCAAGGATCGCATTAGGGAGGGGCTTATTTGCCCCTACTAAGTTTTTTGTACATATCTCGGAAACTACTATAGCTATGCAAACCAAACTCTATAGAGTCCTTTCCTTCAGGCATTTTCATATACAGTTCAAACATGGAAGAAATCGGATAATAACCACGGCCACCTCCCATACAAATTTTATGTTGAAAATCACTAAAAATGCGTTAACCGCCTAACAGTAAACGTCAAAAACACTAAATTTTACTGATGAAATGGCAGAAGGAAGCTGCTCTGCACTTCTTTTAAAAATTGAAAATGGGCGCGGCGACCAAAAACCATATCTCAGGAACTACTCGACCGATTTCAATGAAATTCGGTGTATAATATTTTCTAACGCTATTTTGAGTTCCATCTGATGCCTTCTCTGTATAATATATATGTATGTACATTAGGAAGCAATGATGATARCATAATAAAATGTTACACAAATACGGTATTTGAGCTGAGGTGTCCCTTGTGGAAAAATTGTCGTGATCGGACTACAACTTTTCAATACAATTAAAATAAATAAAAATACAATTCAATACTCAAAGTAAACAAATTGATCTAATCTAATTAATTTTACAACAAAATAAAAAAATATGTAAATGACAGATAATGAAATCTCGATTATCACTTTATCATGCGAGAGTATAAAATGTTCGGTGACACCCGAACTTAGCTCTTCCTTACTTGTTTTAATTAACAGTTATTAATATTTCTGCATACATTTACTTATGAAATAATACGAAATACGAAATATTTACAAATATTTTTAAATATTTATTCAAAATACCAATTTTACAATTGTATTTCAAACGAAACATGTTTAAGCTCAAAGCTTCCAGTTTAATTTTATAAATGCAATCTGATAAATCAAAAGAGGTTAAACCAAGAACACCTCAATTATTGGAAATTCCAAAAATAGCTGATGATGATAAATCACAAAGCACACCTGCAGAAGCTAAACGCTCAAAGCAGGATGAAAAAAGAACCAAAGATAATTCAGTGTCAAAGTTCATAACTGAAAGTTACAGTTTTTTTAGATACTGCACAAGCTTTTCAGCTTTCCCTATTAGTGGCAATACTAAATCACTGTTAAACTTAAAAATTGAAAGCATACGATACATTACTTGATACTGACGATGCTGAACTCCCAGAAAACATAAAARCTTCGGCGTCAACTAAATATGAAAACTGCCTCGAACAATATGAAATTACGAAGGCAATGATATTAGACCAAATAAATTTATCAAGGAAATGTAGAGCCACTACTCCTCCGAGAGTAGTTACGACTCAAAAAGACGACCGGCTTGTGATACTGAAGTTTTCACGGAGGTTATGATTAATGGCCGTCCTTCCGGGACATGTTCACAGCTGTATACATAAACCGAAAGATACGAAAATGTAAGAGAATTGATAGATAACCACATAACCATTTTAGTGAATTTACCAAAAATTCAACAAGAAAGCAGCCAAGAATTCCGAAAACTATACTCAACAGTAACTAATTGGCTGTCTGTGTTAGAAACACAAAAGATTTCCACAGAATCGTGGAACCTTATCCTAGTAAATATTTGTGCAGCAACACTGCCTGATGCTGCTTTGCTACGATTGGAGCAATCACTAGTGCCAAGAAAGAAATCGCCAAAATGGCATCAATTGAAAGAATTTTAACAACTCAGTACAAAATAGCTGAGCGAGTTGACAAAAAATAGTTAAGACAAAAACTTTGTCTGTTTTAGATTGGAACAATCTAACAATCTTGTCGACAACATAAAACATAAGGGTGATTTATTCAAAATAAGGGCCTTAATAGATCAAGGCTCTCAAAGATCCTTTATATCATCAAAGGCTCAAAACTGGATCAAATTGCCAATAAACTATTCCAAATTCCAAATTTCGGGAATGAATGGAAGAATTATCCAAAATTCAAACAAAATTTTCCTAATAACCATAGTYTTCTCCAAATGCGGATATTAGAATAGATACACAAGCCATCGTTCTACCGCAACTCACAAATTTGCTTCCAAGCTGTGAAGCAAATAAAATACGCTGGGAAAAAATGTTTACATCTCAACTTAGCAGTTCCCAGCTGCCATACCCCATCACAAATCGATATGTTATTAGGTAGTGAGTTAATACCTCAAATAATTATTAATGGTATAGAGAAAATCTCCAATACATTGTTAGCCCAAAATATAATCTTTGGGTGGATATTAAGTGGCCAAGTCCCTGAAAAAATAAATTCTTTCACCACACAAGTGGAAAGTTCTAGGAAATTGAAGAATTACCCCAAATCACTCAACTTTCGGAAGAAGGCCTGGCATTCGAAGCCTATTACAAGTCCACAACAACAAGAAACGAACATGGTCGTTATGTTGCGCGACTGCCATTCAAACCAACTTTTCCTAAAACCATAGCTCTAGGCCACTCTAGAATATCAAAGGTCTATCAATTTATATGCCTGGAAAAAAGGGGAATGAAGAAACGTGAGCTTAAATTAGCATATGATAATGTGATGGACGAATATCTTGACCTCAATTATATGGGAAAAGCTAAACAATATGAAAAAATATCTAAAGGTAGGTTTATCTGCCACATCACGGGGTAATAGGACCTGATACACTCACAACAAAAGTACGAGTGGTTTTCAATGCCTCAAAGTGTACGAACYGAGGAAAATCACTCCCCAATCTTATAACTAGTCCTCATGCTGTTAATACTAAATTGGCGCATTTTTAAATATGTACACAAAGATTTTCAGCGTATAGTCTTCTGCAAATCAGGTAATAGTCCAAACAATGACAGCAAACTTAAAACCGTCACCTTTGGCATCAATTGCGCACCCCATTTGGCGATCAGGACACTGATTGAAGAGACAAAAAAGTGTGAAACAAATTTTCCCTTAGCAACTTCTGTGTTACAAACACTAACATACGTTGATGATATTGTATTAGGTAACCACAATCTGTTATTAGCGTGCGAATCACTATCTCAAAGCACTAAATTTAGCAGGTTTTTCCCTAAAGAAAATAACATAAAAACATCCCGAAATAATCAATGAAATAAAAGAGGAAGACTTATTAGATACTGACTTCCGTAAATTCGAAAAGGCTAGTACAATAAAAACACTAGGGATTGCTTTCGCCAATATTGATTCAAGCTAAATTCTCATTGAAGAATTGTGGCAAGATGRCACCGAATTCGATGAACAGGTAAAACCTGTACGTTTAACAAGACGGGTTCAATTTGCTAACAACCAACATACTATGTATATCATAAATTCGAATTTCTCGATGGGTAAACTTCACTCCTGACTTTAACGCAGAATTACACTGTTTCTGTGTGCAATATACTGAAAATACTTATTGCGCAATAGTCTACATACGCGACAATTGAACATAAACAAATACCCAGTTACATAATTCAATCAATGAACCATACAATGTTCCAAATTCCAATGGAAATGGACATAGAAGACATCCAAAGTACTCCCAAGACTGTCTGGGATTTCTGCGCCTAGAGCATCAGCTCCACCCGTCGCCGCACCAAGGAGACGAAGAGTGCTGTAAAACTTAGGGATAGAAACGAAGATCGATTTGAAAAAAATTTGCCATCGGCCCCATGTTCTGAAGGGGTGCACCATCGTCAAAAATATGAAGCCAGTTTGATGCCAACAAATCTCCCGAGCACACGGCCATTCCATGAATTACTTGACAGACTACCACACCACATTCGAATGTCCAACCGACGGGTCATGCCAATTTTGTCAACGCTATCATCAACCCCAACCAGCAGACACAGACAACACGATGATCCGGTCCAGCGCCGAAGAGTGCACCATTCCAGGCGCATTACGGGAGCGCACTTACGACAACCTGCGCCAAACTACGGTCATCGTAATCTACAATGCAAATCAACTAGACTGAACGCCGTAGTGAGCACTCTGCAACGGTTGCAGAGACTTCTAGGYGATTAATCCGCCTAGGGGGCTGGGATATTTATGCGACATCTGATCTTACAATATTTTTCTACTTCGCACATATCCTCCTCGTAGCGTCCATCGCACAAAACAGACATACAACATACCAAAAGGTCAAACAACCCAATGCAACACAACATATCATCCACACAACCTAGCCATACATCATACCAAACACACTACACATAAACACTTCGTTTTTTTTTTCACTACCCACAACCGATAGAAAAGGTTTGTCAGATCGGAAGGGGTGCTTTTTTACCGGTAACATCGAAGGTTTTCTCCATTGGTACCATCTCCATTGGGGTGAAAAGCAAAGTTGTAGTAATTTTGTGAAACTAAGAAGAGCATTGTGTAAGAATACAAATAGGCGTTGAAAAATAATAAATAAAATTAAAAGTATTCGTTTGAAAGTGAGACTTACATTTCCTTATTTTCGAAAAATTCGCGAGTTGTGACTTTATTAAACATCCAAGGTGCAAGTGCAATTGCAAGTGTGTATATCACCGACATCAGGGTGAAAAAAAGTAATACAACTAAACGCGATTTCTTGGGTTTCGGCTCGTTCGGTGCTTTCCATTCAGCACTATGGACTTTCGTTTCGATATTGGAAACACCACGTTTTGTCACCAGTCACAATATTGTAAAGTAGGTGTTTGTCCTTTTTGACCTCTTTAATGATGTCCTTCCAATGGTGGATTCTGAGCAATTTTTTGTCGTCAAGCAATTTGCGGTTAACAACCTTACGTAAGCCCAAATGTTCGGTCAAAATGCGATAAATTGATGTTTCCGATTATCACGAATTTTGATTGGCCCACATGTTAATCGTTAATTATGTCCTCACGACCACTTTGAAAACGTTGAAACCACTCTGCTACGGGATAGACAATAATCGCCAGATACTTTTTCATCAACTGAAACGATTCGAAGGTCATTTTCGCACCGATAACACAAACATACTGCCACTTAGAATACAATAACTTCATTTCCAATTGCTAAAATGTCATGAATTATAGATTGCACCACCAGGGTTCGAGCGGAGAGACCACCATCGACAACATTGACTAGCTTCTTTGAAGCAGATCCATTCGCAGCGACGCTAATGTACTTTTAAATGCCCAAGTATTACACTTGGCATCAATCAACAAAGAAATTCCAACATCGCAAACAGGGAACCCCAGCTCCAGATTGGCCACAGGTGTTTTCCACTGATGCACTAGGTCGCATGTATACTGTTCATCCTAGAAATGATGGATTTTTTTATTTGCGGCTGCTGTTGGTAAATGTACGTGGACCAAAATCATTTGCACATTTGAAAACTGTGAATAGCCAATAATGCCAAACATATCGAGAAGCATGTCAACTATTGGGTTTGCTGGAGAACGATTCTCATTGGGATTTAACATTTGCGGATTCAGTTGTTTCATCAAACGCTGTTCGCAATTATCGTCACCATACAGCAATACTTAAAAAGGCGAATATTTCGAGAAGTTTTAATGATGACATGACCTCGGATATTTTTTGTAGCAAATTAAATTTCCTACATGTTTTTGATTAACATTTTTTCTAGAACTCTCGCCATTTACGAGATATATGCAAAAAAAATACCAATTTCATGGAAAAACCAGGTTTAGAGCCCCGTAGCAACTCGCCGGTGTGAGTTACGATTTGGTTGCACTGGGCACTGTTGTAGAGTGAAAAATTCTGAGAAATATGCGTCTAAAGTCAAAGCGATGCAATAAAATGCCTCTGATCTATAGGAATATAAAGATAAAAAATCCCTACTGTAGTGTATTTCATATGGAAAATTTTTCCTGCCTTGGTCCAGTTCTTAATGATAAAAATTACAAATTTTCAGGCAATTTTTTAGGGTATTTCTTAGAAAACTTCTTGACGGGACTGGAAAAAATTAATAGTTCAAAAAACAAAAAAAAAAACACCCTACTGTATGTATAAATTATCAAGATGACGAGATGAGTTGAAATCCTGGTGACCGTGTATCTGTCCGCCTGTCTGTGAAAGCTCAGTAAAAATTGAGTTATGGTAATGAAGCTTGGCACACGTGTTCCTTGGCACAAAACCAAGTATATATTCGTAGGTGTGCGTTATCTGATCACAACCACGCGCACAAAACGCCATTAAAAAATATTTATAAAGTACCATAACTAAACACTAAATTAAGTTACAAAACTGTAATTTGGCATAGAAAAGTGTAGTAGAAAGAGGCACCTGTGGGCTAAAACTTTTGAAAAAGTGGGCGTGATTCCTCCTACTAATATTCTTAAAAAGCATATCTTCCAAACCATGCAAGCTATAATTGCGAAATTCACTTAGGTAAATCCTATAAGAACCCCTATCTATATTGTGAAAATGGAGTAAATCGGATCATAACTACAATGACTCCCTATATAACGATACAGTTAAAAACAACTTAAAATACGATAAATCAATAATTAAATACGCCGAAGTCATTACATTTATTTTATTATTTATCACCAGAKATGGCACAAGGTATGGGAGTGTTTTATAGAAGTCCATGTACGATGTAAGACGATGGGCATAACATCGCACTCTTTTATGTGAAATGAAAATTTTCGGGACACGCACGACCGATTTCAACTATATTTGTACAGTACAAATATTGACGAAATCCGACTACAATTACGGCTTCTTCTAATATAATAACACAATTTGAAAAACTTTTTCATTCTTTCTCTGTACAGTGTACAAATCAAGAARGAATTAATATAACGTGATAAAACTTAAAAATATCAGTCAATGTGTGTGATAAATAACTGAAATTTAGTGATAATCCTTTAATGGCAATAGTACTTTTGTGTTGCGATAATGGGTTGCGTTGGGTTAATACCTCCCTTAGTCTCCATATACCTACATAATTCAATGATTTACCAACTTCGATAGCTCCCATAAAGTTAACATCAGGATTTTAAAACATCCGGCTGACTTCACTACACATGATTGGTAATGGTATGTGAGACACATTAATAAAACCCAAGGAATATTTTGTTATTATGTGCCATGTTAATAGTATGTGGTATTGGCAAAAACCGATAAAATCGGGTCGATACTACCCCTGTATGAATTATACAAGTACTTCATAAAATGATTTTTGTTGAAGAACACCCTGAATAACATCCAAATTAGTGCAATGAGCCCCTACAAAATATGGTTTGAATTGGGTCAATAATTCCCTGAGACCCCATGTACCCAGCGTAAATATTTTCGAAGTTCCGGTTGACTTTGTACTGGACATATCGGCCAATATTTGAGTTATCTCTCATTGGAGGATGAGGCCATGTGTAGATGTTCAGGATTATGGAGCAAATTTCTCTGAGCGCTATTCATTTGGGATTGACCAGAAACGATTATTATACATATCTCTCAAGCAGCTCACGACTTCCGGTCTTAGTCCAAGTATGCTTTGGGTAGCCAGAAATCATTAATTTGAGGGCGAGCTAAAGTGAGAAGGCGAAACATCCCCTCCATATGGTTGTGCGATGGGTTTGGGGTCACGTAAAAAATACCTCCAATGAAAGAAAGAAAACTGCCTCGGTTGAGAGATCCCTTGTTTAATAATGACGCGAAGGTTTCGGTTATTAAATAGTAATCAGCCCTGGTTGTCTAGAGCTCCTTTATTTATAGATTTTCTTATCCTAATTTGTGTATGCATTACATGCAGAGTACATACACATACATATGTATATAATATTAATGGTATGTTAATCATAAATGTTCTCTACAGCATAACGCAACTTGTTCTTATCTTTTTATTAGTTTATGATCATTTGCGATCCTTTAAATAGCCAGACAATATGTATATTGCGTACAGCCTCTAATCAATGTACCTGAAATTAACATTAATTGCAGTGGTGATAGAAATGGGTATTGGTGAATAAATATCTACTTTTAAGGGTACATTCGTATGTGCTGGCGATAATGAACATACATATTTGTATTGTGATATCTGTTTATGTACTGATATACAGACATGTTTTATTAATAATTGTTGCCGTTAAGAAGTGTTTAAAAATCTAAACATAATGCCCACGTTCGCATTTCAAAATAATTAAAGTATTTATGTATAAATCTTGAGAATTTTAATTACATTTTTCTTTACAAGATTGACGGATCGAACTCGTAATAATTTTTCTCATACAAGCTATTTTTTTATTGTCTACATTTAAAATAATTTTAATTTACTAATATTAATAACTAATTTCTAAAAATATATCCTCCTACCGGATATACGTTCCTTGCTGCATTACAGATGAGTCGTAGGATTATGTTACGATTACGCCACCAGTAATTAAGTTAGTGGTATTCATGGCATAAGGCACCATATGATGCCACTCTAAATCCTATAGAAATCCCCAAATACTAGTTGGTCGCGGAATGTCAGGTATGTGTAAGGGGTGTTGTACGGTCAGTTCTTGGTACTCCGAATTCAATTAGCAATTGGTGTCTAATTATATTATGTCTTGTCCGTCTCTACCATCTTGATCACTATCATTGTAGCTAGTTTGGCCTCTATCTTTGATGGCATTGAAAATATCCATGTGTTAGGGGAGGAGAGCTGTAACCAAAATTCRTGGGTTAACAGTTAAGTAGTTGGCCTGTTTGATTTGATAATAATGACATCTCACAAGTTTGCACATGTCCTACGTTAAAGATAGAAAGCACTTGTGGATATATTGTCATTTCCACCATACGTTGACATCTGTACAACATTTCATAAGTCATGCTATAAAACATCGTTTTATTTTCATTGAAATTATGATTTGTTGATTGATTATATGTTGTTATGTTGAGTACACTAGGATAGTAGCTATATGTCAAAGTTCCAAAGGATCAATATCGGGAAGCCGCAAGCTATGATCAGGGTGGTTTGAAATAATTTTTTTTTTTTTTTTACTTTCACACTTTTTATAGCCAAACGCCTTTTCATGAAGTTCCCTATAGAGCAGCGTTGTCCACGGCCTATGCGCACAATAGCGCACGGACAGTTGTATAGCAAGCCAGACACCTCACACCAACATGGCGCGATAAGTGTCTGTGAAGGCACGATTGTGCTACTGTATTCAACTTCGTAGGCAAGCAAAGCAGAATTTTGCGATCAATTGACGCTAGAATTTCAAGCAAGCAACACTATTCACGTTTTACGCTCTAAAAACAGAACGCACTAAAAATGTTCCAACAAATTTGGGAAATATGTTATTTTTTTTATTGAGAAAAATGAAAAGCATGCAGAATGCTTAATTTGTTATAAAAAAATAAAGCGTTGTAGCAAACATGATATAAAAAGACATTATGAACATTGTCACAAAAATCTTGTAAATATCGAGGGAGACGCCCGAAAAAGTCTTCTTGATAATTACAAAAGAAAATTTTATTTACAATTAAATTCTCAGCCTATGGCAAACAAAAAAGTATGCCCACGTGAAAAGGCATATTTTGTGGTTGCACTTGCATTAGCAAAGCAAGGCAGACCTTTCACAGATGGCGAGTTCTTCAGAAACTTATGCGACAATGTTTTGCAATGCTTTGATGAAGGTAAAGAAATGCAAGAAATTTGGAAACCATTCCATTATCCCACCAAACTATAGCACGTAGAGCTGAGGTTCTCTGTGCATATATGCAGTAGGTTGAGTCGATTCCTGACTTTTTTCGATTCGGGATTTCTAATAGTGGGGAAAAGTTGCCTTAGTACTTCCCGATTCCAATGCAACTTTTTGTTTTGAGATCGGATTGCATCTTCAACCCCAACTCCGGCCTTGAAATTTCGGAAATTCGCCTAAAATCGTGAAATTGTCTACCTAGCGCCTGAAATACGCATCTCATGGCAAAATGTATAAAAGAAAAGTTATTTGTCACGTCATTTGCTACCGAAATGGTATGATCATGGCCGTAGGACGAACCGTTCCCGAGATACGAGCGAAAATGCGGCGCGCCACAGCGCAAGGTGAAAATCAACTTGCGGCCACACTTCTTGACATTGATTTCGCCGAGCGCTATCACTCACATTCATTCAYCTACGCCAAAGGACACGTTCGGATAGGTCTCCACACAAATATTTTTTCATCGAGTTCCTTCACTYTTKTCGGTGATTTCGCCAAGTTCTATCACTTATATTCTTTCAACAGAACACAGAACTGTTTAGACAGAAATGTCCTGTGTTTGGCATATATCCGTACAATCTCTTTGAGCCCCGGTTACTTACTTACTAGGATGTTCTTTTGTGTTATCAGTTTGAAATATTTCGTATAGGGCGACTCCGAGGCGACAACTATGAACCTGGGAGTAAAGGGGTTACAGAAATAGTTGCAAAAAGGGTTGAAAATACTTTCAAAAAGTCATCTATTCCGATAGTATCACACACCAGAGTTGTACAAATGCTCACCACATACCAGAAGAAATTTCTGACTCTTAAACAAATGTTTTTAAGGAACCCAATAAGGAACCCCGTCTTCCAACGCTATCTTTTGCGGAGATCCTTTATGTAATCGTACTTCCATCGGTGACTGAAATCATGATGGAGAATCTTAATTCTTTCGCATCGATTTAATAGGGATAGAGACTCCACGCGTGGCTCAGGAATTGCCTTTCTGTGGCTCGCTGAGCTCCAATGAAGATTTGGCATTATTGCTCATGAGTTTTGATGGGTAGCCACGTCAAGCGACGAAGCGATCAAATGTCGCTAGAAAAGCCTCCGTCGTCAAATTACTACATAGCTCAAGATGTACTGCCTTTGTCGTAAACCATACAAAGACAACCACATAGGCTTTCGTGAAAGTGGGAGACCTTAACATAGACGCCYTTACCTGGAAAGGCCCAGCAAAATCAACATAATCCATGACAATGCCATAATCTGCGTTCGCATCTTCTGTTTATGCATAGTGCAAATATTGCACGTGAAGATGCACTTCTTGGTTTACGGCTTAAGAGGGGGATATAATACTCGTACCATATGTTGCATGAGGCAATCTTCGGCGTGTAGCATTGAGATGTGGAATAATGTGTGTGTGTGTGCTGAGGAATAATGTGGCAAATGGTGACTTCTCGGGAATTATTATGGGGTGGCGTTCATTGTATATTAGGCTCGAATTAGCAAGCCGACCATTGGCACGAAGCAGACATTTCGTGTCCAGAAATGGGTTTAGGACTAAGAGTGAGCTCCTTTTATCAATCGGCTTCGATTCTCTTAGTAGGGAAATATCGCGGCTGAAGTAGCGCGCTTGTGTATTTGCGATAAGTGCGACCTTTGCCGTTTGCAACTCTAGGTGCGTCACTGTATTGCATGGAAAATTATGTGATCCTTGACTTTGCTTTTCAGTTGCTCGATAAATTTGAATATGTAAGCAACTCCTCTTAGAGCTCTTGGAAACGATAAGCATTTTAATGGAAACCCTGCGGAATTGAGGGCTTTTATTACCTTTGATAAGTCCCCCTATGCTTGTGGAAGTGTGTGACTTCCAGACAAAATATTGTCTACATACGTTTGAGGTTTCAAAATTTCRGTTGCCAGAGGAAATTCTGACTAGGTGTTGTAAAAGACTGGCGGGGCATCTTCGGAACATAATACGCTGAAAATCTTGGTCGTCTCTATGTACAATCCAGATTGAATACGTATTTGAATATCAGAAGCATTAAATCTGGTTGGAGTGTGAGTCCCTTAAATAGGATATAATTTAGGGAATTCCCCGAACTAGTGGTTTTCGAGGCATTAAAACCACTCTTACCTTTGTTGTTTTTTTATACTCTCGAACTTTGTTGCTAAAGAGAGTATTATACTTTTCTTCACATAACGGCTCTTTCTAAGTACTAAAACTAAAAGAGTCAGATATAGCGTTATATATACCACAGTGGTCAGGGTTGAAATCCGGATGGTGGTCTGTCCGTCCGTCCGTGCAAGCTGTAACTTGATTCTAATAATAATTTTTTAACACCCTGATTAAATGTACATAATATGGGTGAAATCGGTTCACAACCACGCCATCTTCCAATATAACGCTAATTWGAATTCCATCTGATGCCTTCTCTGTATAATATATACATTAGGAACCAATAATGGTAGCGGAATAAACTTTACACAAATACGGTATTTGATGTGAGAGTATAAAATGTTCGGTGAGACCCGAACTTAGCTCTTCCTTATTTGTTTTTTGTCTGGCTTTACTACTTGCTTTAAGGTAAAAGGCGTAGTATTTGCCATTGACGATTTTCTCCCCTGGGTTTACTTCGTCCATATGATTTAAATGAAAATATTCTTTTAACACACCATCATATTAAGATTTTAGTTCACCTTTTTTAAGTAGGTTTCTTTCCATACTTAAAAACTGCTGTACTGCAGAGGTGCGAGTGTGTTAGGAAATTGTTGCTTAAGTGCTACTCGTACGACGTACCGACCATTTTCCGATCTAGTATGTAGTTATGGCTTTGTAGAAATCCTCACAATACTGATCTTGAGGGGTTGTGACTGATATGGGGGGGAGTTCTTATAATTCCCAAAATTTTTTCAATTGTGAATTGAGGTACTCGTTTGAGACTTCCTCAACTTGAGTTGTCAATGTTGCAACTGGTTCTGCAACTTGTACACGTAGGACCCAACCGAAAATGGTATTTTGCGCCAGAAGTGTGTTTGTGATTTTCTCAATACCTTCGAATATTATCTGTGGTATGAGATCGCTGTCTAGTAGTTAGGTGTGAAACCTTTTGCGAATGCTTACTATTTATGTGACAGCTGGGTAGCATATTGTTTAATTGCGGTAAGACAATAGCTTTTGCTTGTATGTGCTTATCCGCTTTGGGGGAAAAGAGGGTAATAGGGCATATTTTATTTGAGTTATAAACAACTCTTCCCCCCATTTCTGTGGTTTCAAAATTGGCCAGTTTTGTTGGCACCTGTAGCCTGTTTTGTGCCCTAGGCGCTATAAATGATCGTTGTGATCCTTGGTCTATTAAGGCTCTTAGTTTAAACAGTTCTCCTCGGTGTTCGATGGAGACAACTGCTGCAGTAATAGTACCCTACTGTGATTTTCACTGTATAGCGTTTGGGTTTTCAACGCCTTTGAGCAGCATGGTGCTTCTTGGCAGTTTTCAGAATTTGTTGTTGCTACTAAACCTGTTGCTCTTTTTATGTTTGCGCTGTTTGGGGGTGAGCTGGAAAAATTGGTTATATGTAACATGAATGATGTCTTTTATTGCAGTAAACGCAATTAAATTTGGTTTCACAATCTTTAGGTGTACACGCATGTGACGAACAGTTGGTACATAGTTTTTTAGTTCTTACAAATTGCTTCGATCGCTAATATTCATTTTTTTGAACTTGTCGCACGATTTGAGCTTGCGACCTCCTCTACACAGTTCGCATGACGTTTGTTTATACTGTTCGGATGTGAACGATTGATTTTTAAAAAAGCTTCTATTTAAATTATTGTGGCTACTTGCTTGGGGTCTATTGAAGCTTCTATTGAGGTCGTTTTGAAAGTTTTTCGTTCTCCCTAGTTATTTATCTACATTTGAACAATCTGAAACAGTGGATTGAAGCTTTACGAATTCTTCACTTGTTTCTTTCTCAATTTTTGGTAAATTCATTAGTATCGTCAGTTGCTTGTCGACCAATATTCTCTCGTTTTCGTAACGTGCTTTTAGAGCTTCCCAAGCAATATTAAAAATTTCGTCATTGAGAGCGAACTATTTGACTATTACGCCTGCCTGACCTTTGGTTTTGTATATGAGGTGATACAATTTCTGCGCTTGTGATAATTTAGGATGGTTCATGCACACAGCTGTAAACATGCCCCGGAAGGACGACCGCTGTTCATAACTACCATGAAATATATCTGTGTCGCATACTGGCACTTTAAGGTAAATGCCTGAACTTGCCTCTCGGGCTTGTCTTCGTGGCACCTCTACTCTCGGTTGTGGAGTAGGTGCAATTGCTCTTAATAGCTTTAGTTGATCTGAAATCATTGCCTTTGTGTCTTCGGACTGGTTGAGACAGTGTTCATACTTGGTGTAAGCCCAGCATTTAAAATTTCGCGGTACATCTTGATCATCATATTCTACGATTGCGTCATATGCAGCTTGGAGACGCGTCCAAAAATTGTCTAAATTGTCTTTTTTGATTTCTAATACCGATTCAGAATTGTCTTGAATCAGTGAAGATGAAAATCGTGTGCAGTATGGTATCAAACTGTCACTCTCAGCAATGAATTTTGTATAAGAAATATCTTTTAGTTTTTTTTCCTTTGTAGCACCTTGCTTCTAGCGTGTAGCTTCAGCAGGTGTACATGAGCTCTTTTCTTCTGAAATCATTTTCGGAACTTTTAGTAATTGTATTGCTTTTGATTCTTTTGAATCTAAGCCCACTTAGAAGATGTATAGAATAAATTAAAACATCTTAGTGACACCTAGACTTGTAGATGTTTAGAAAAGTTTCGTATATAAAATGTTGAATAGAAGACTCTTTTGTATGTAAGAGTTCCAAAAAATCAGTAAACCAATGGCTTTTTGATTATCCGAGTTTTCAAAAATATTTTCGTATATATATGTATTTATGTATATGATTAGACGAGAACTTTTGTAAGTAAATAAGAGTTTTGAACGAAATCGATATGTAATGTATAATAATCGCGAACTCTTCTAAGTTATTAAGAGTTTTAAAATGACACAAATAATTAATCGCTTAAATTTGATTTAATTATTTATTATTGACCGGAAATATTTTATATGTTTTATTTTTCTATATATATGTGTCTTATATATATTTTATGTCCAATTTCCCAACGGTTGTTTGTAAGTCCTAAAACTAAAAGAGTAAGATATAGGGTTATATATACCAAAGTGATCAGGGTGACGAGTAGAGTTGAAATCCGGATGTCTGTCTGTCCGTCCGTCC
>NW_017537014.1:112363-162621 GCF_001853355.1 Bactrocera latifrons
TTTTTTTAAAAATTGAAATGGGCGTGGCGTCGCCCACTTATGAACCAAAAACCATATCTCAGGAAGTACTCGACCGTTTTCAATGAAATTCGGTATATAATATTTTCTTAACACCCTAATGACATGTACCAAATATGGGTGAAAKCSGTTCACAACCACGCCTGAAATCTCGATTATCACTTTATCRTGCGAGATTTTAAAATGTTCGCTGACACCCGAACTTAGTCTTCCTTACTTGTTTGTTATAAATTGTATCCGATGTCGATCGGGTATGTTTTTTTAGCATATATTGTATATATGTGTATGCGCCCGTATGTATATATATAGGCGCCCATATGTATACAGGGTGGCTGATGAAATCCGCTACCAAAAAAAAATTAAATAACTTTTTTTCTATTTAATGAATCGGTTTTTTTTTTTCATTGTGCAGATTGGCTTTTACAATAACTTTTTTCTATTTAATGAATCTGGTTAATTTTTTTTTTTTTGCAGACTGACTTTTACATTTAACAAAAATGGATTACTGGGACACTGAAACAAGAATTTGGATTGTGTGCCGCTATCACGCACTGGAGTCCGTAGTTTCGGTTCAAAGAGAGTWTAGGCGCACGTTTGGCGGCAATCCTCCGAGCAGATGGAACATAATGACACTTGTAAACAATTTTACCGAGCATGGGAYAGTCAACAGAGGACCTTACCATCGAAACCCTTCAGTTCGAATGGAGGAAACAATCGCTGCTGTAGCTGCTGCCATACAAAACAATCCACGTGTTTGGACCAGAAGCTTATCTGCTCAAATGGGTGTAGGCAGACCGTCAATTATGCACAAAGATTTGGACTTATTCCCATATAAAATTCAAATGGCCAACAAACTGAACGCTGCAGACTTGACGATTCGCTTGGAATTTTGCCAGAAGATGCTTCAAATGGTGGAAGAGGATGGAAACATGTTGAACTGTCTTTTCATGTCTGACGAGGCCCATTTCGATTTAAACGGCAACRTAAAYAAACAAAATTGTCGAATATGGTGTGCTTCCAACACAGATATATTCCATGAGACGGAATTGCATCCACTTCGTGTCACAGTGTGGTGTGCAGATTCATCACGCTGCATTGTCGGGCCCGACTTCTTCGAAGAAAACAGTCACACCGTTACGGTTACTGCAGACCGTTAATTGAGCATGTTGAGAGATGTTTTCTATCCAGAATTACGCCGAATGAGAATTTCTTGCAGCTCCTCACATAGCCCAACCTTTTATGACAGAATTGCGACGAAAATTTCCCAATAAGCTGATATCCAGAAACTCCACATTCCGTTGGCCACCCAGGTCGCCTGAACTTACTGCACCTGACTTTTTCTTGTGGGGTTATTGCAAACAGGAAGTCTGCAAAGCAAAACCAACATATGAATGGACTAAGGCAATCCATTCGAGAAACAATTGCGGCTATTCCAGTCTCAACCCTTCAAGCAGTAATGAACAACTTTTTGGTAAGTTTGTGCAGCATATGCATCAACGAGCAGGGGGCGCATTTAAATTCCATTATTTTTAAAACTAATTAAGCTATATTTAATAAAATTGAATGAGCTTTAACATGAATAAAAGAAAAATTAATTCCATACACTGAAAAAAAATTATTTGAGTTTCTTAATGTAGCAAAATTCATCAGCCACCGTGTATTTATATTGTATACATTAAATACTACAATCTCTAATCAATATACCCGAAACTAATTACTCAATGATTAAAACAGTGTTGATAGAAAAGGGTATTTGTAAGTACAGGGTATGTCTGGAAAGTAATACGACAGTACTTCAAAGCGTGCGTGAGTTAATTTCCACATGAAATAARAATTAGTCAAAAGAATATATTTTTGAGCTGCATCGAAATAAGTACTATTTATTAATACCCTTAAGCTTAATATAAAATATCAAAACTGAAATCAAACCATGAAAAATAGTTTAAATATTTTTAAAAGCATAAGGAAGAAAATTTTTATAATTACTACTGTATAATAATATAGTATATCGACAAAACAAGAGGAACGTCGTTTAATGTGACCTGTCGTAACGACTTTATTAACTTAAATTCGCAAGGAGCGGCAATTATATGCCTGCTTATACAGTAGACACAAATACAAAAAATGCAATGCTTATAACTGCACATCGCACTTTATATAGGTGCGAATAGATGCGCTTATACTTAATATGTAGCTATGTATGTAAACTAATTATGATTTCGGAAATAGAGCATTTGCTAGCGCTGCGCACATGTAAACTAGGTAGCAGTCATTGTCGCTAAAATATGTTTGTGCATGCTTATGCCTACAAGTCAATAGCTGAATGCAAATAACAAAGGAGAGAAGAAATAACGCGATTTGTCCCATAGGCGTAGCGTATGCAAACTTAGATGAGGAATTATACAATACCTCAATTTTGAACAATTACAGTATATCGACACTGGCAACCCTGCGTTGTGAGAGAGCAATCAGCTAACTCGTTTCTAAGGGAAAATCCAAATCGTGGGAAATTCTACGGTATCGTAGGGTAAAGCGGGCGGTAGAAGCAGTGTTGGCTAATTATTTACATTGCGCTCACCTAAGATGGGTCGTATCAGCTGATTCGCRCAACAATTTTGCCTTGATCGCTGTTTCTGCTAATACTTCTATTCATACTAAGTAGTATGTTTACTTATTACTAGTTTATTTGGATATACATGTATATTATATATTTGTTTAGGTTTGTTTACATATGTATTGTTTGCTTACATGTATTTCTTTTGTTCTAAGATTAGGTTGTTGTGGTATTCAAACTCAAGGAAGTTTTTAGATTTGTTATAGTGATGGTACATTTCTATTGTTCCACTCAAAGTTCTTTCGATCATTTTCTTCAAACTTTTTTTGATACATTTTGTTTATCATGAAGAATACGTTCCTAACCTCACACACCGACTGGATTTGGTAAAGACCGTTCCTAGCTAACCAAAGAGATTCTGGTCAGTTGTCTTCGAGCACCTGGAGAGTCAGGACAAACATTTTCGCGCGACAGGTTTCTGTGAGTGGTACAAGCTGAAACTCTATAAGTCACTCATTATTTTCATCCTGCTATATGGTACACTGTTTGACTTAGTAACCGCCGGATATAGAGGAGAGGAAGATCTCCAATCCGTTGGAGACACCAGTGGATAAGGACAAGGCTGCACTTGGCATCTCGAACCGGCGCCAAATTGCTAAAGGAAGAAACGGATATAACCGCGTAARCGGTGTCTACGCCATTAAAGAAGAATGATTATCATAGAACGAGTTTTTCTCCTCTTAGGTAGAGCCGACAAAAGGGGATGCAGAAAGAACAAAGGGCGCCCTTAATCCTATACAAGAAGACGCGATAAGATTGGACAGCTCAGGTCGAGCACTATCAACACAAAAAGCGATAATATCGTTACAGATGGATGGATTACTTGGATACAGAATCTCCTAATGTTCGATGAGTGAGTCCTTAATTCAAATAATTCGCGCCGAGAACGCAAACCGCGTGCGGAGAAATCAATTAGAATTTATTTTCAAAATGACGCGGTGGAGTATGTTGCAAACTCAGCGCGAGGAGGGAGCGCGAAACTATTCAAAAGCTATATTGAGCACTGCAACGAAAATCCGATTAAGACGGAAGAAATTCAAGTTAAATTGCAGTTGGATRCAATTTGGTTTCTACAGGAAGATCCACTTATTGTCCGACAGAGAGACAGAAAATGCCAGACCATCTTGACTTCGTTATATTCAATATGAGTAAACTACCAAAACTCAATTTAAGTATTAAAGATTGCTCAGACCTAAGCTCGAACCGTTCCCCAAATCTGTAAGGAAAGCCAATAATTTCCGCGGCAAAGCCAAAATTATTCAAAAAATGAATCCAAAATATTCTTAGAAAGTGTCCATAAAAGGCGAAAGCTTCGGCGGAGATGGCAGCAAACTAGGCCCTTCCCTCAAAACTGAGCTTAATCAATCAAATTAAACAATTTAAACATTTTTCCTTCAAACTTTATCTGGCTAAACTTACAACTGATAAACCCTCTGACTATTCACTCTGGAAAGCTGCAAGAAATATGAATAAACAATTAAAACATGTCGCACCATTAAAACTAAACGAAAATACATGGACCAAAACGAATGAACAGAGAGCTGCCGTATTTGCACATCATTTGAAAAACACATTTACGCCTAACGAGGGATATGAGATAAACCGTGGAAATAGTTGGTTGGATCCACACATCAGCATTTCTCCTGTTACTCTTAAAGAAATTAATTTTATCGGAAACACAAGACTCAAAAAAAAAAAACACCTGGGTACGATTTAATAATCGGAGAAAACGTGTCAACATTATAAACAGTGCACTATGTTTAAGATAGAGCGTTTCATCGTTTTGGTAATCATTTGAAGTCGTAATAACACCTAAGCCGGTTAGGGCCAATGTTTAATTTGATTTTTACCAGTTACCTCCTATCTGACTCTAGCCATATGACCGCAATATTTGCGGATGGAACAGATTTGTTATCAGCTGGTGAGTCAACTTCAGTATCTACTCGACGAGTACAGCAGTCAACGCAGTTGCAAAGTAGGCATCTGAGTGTCGCAACAAATTAGGTAGCTTGAATTTGGTATTACAGATAACCATTATTTGGTGCCAGAACGGCGAAGTCGACCAGCCTCAATCCATTGCAGATACCTGCTTTGCCCAGCCTGGCGTTAAAGTCACCAAGAACGATATTGATATCGTGGCGGGGGCAGCACTTATAGGTTCGCTCCAAGCGCTCCGGTGCCCCCCCCAAATCAGCGATATGTTTAATAACCACGGTTTGATGCAGATCGTGCCTAGACATTCATCCACGGGAGTGAATGACAATAATCAACGACGGAGTCTTTCTTCCACAACGAATACCACCCCCAATTTTTTTTTCAATTTTATTTTATTTATTGGATCTGCCTTTTTTTTAAAGCCTAACAATAAGTTATAAAATCTATTTAAAAACTAGACAGACTCAAGCAAGTGATTGAGCTGTTTCGGTGATACGTTGCTCATTAGTAGGCAGACATATCTCTTCTATTAAGGCGCGTTTGATCGCMGGAATGCAACAAAGCATTAGCCAAATAGTTTGGACGATCTCGGAGTTTAGATATATTTGGTGGTTATGTGGTATTAAGCGAGTCGTTGTTAACACTTCGATGGTCGTTGATGAACTATATTTCAATTATATGCTTTTGATCTAACATTCTTACATTCATTAAGTTTTAGGATAAATTACATAAAATGGCAACTTAAGAAGTATGGTACGAATAACTATTATGCACAGTATAAATAAAAATTAGGAGTAATTATTATAATTAGTGTAGACTTGCAATACATCTAGAGGGTCTGATGTTTGGTTAGAATTAACAGCTGGTTCTTCATCTGCTTTATTGTAACTTGGCTTGAGTCGGTCGATTGAAATAACAATGTTTTTACCTTTTATTTCGATTGTAAAATTTTTGTAATTTATTGAAATAACTTTGTAGGGTTCATCGTATGGTTCTGCCATAGAAGGAGTTACTCGATCGTTGCCTACATAAACGTGTGTTGATCGAAATAAATTCTTATTTACGAATGATGTGAATGCCATGAAGTTTCGACGGGGCGAGTTTTTTTGAAGATGATGACGTAATTTTTCTACAAAATTTGAGTTCGGYTGCATATTTGGTTTTGTAGTAAAAAACTCGCCAGGTAATCGTGTTGCGGTTCCGAATAACATTTCGGCTGCGGAAGCTTTTAAGTCCTCCTTAACGGCATTTCATAGTCCCAAAAGAGTAAGWYCTAAATTATCTACCCAAGATTCTTTTCCGGTGGCTAGTATGGCGTTTTTAAATGAACGATGCCACCTTTCTATCAATCCATACGTTTGTAGATGATACGGTGATGTACGTTCACGCTGAGTACCTAATGTTAGTAACATCTCTTGAAACATTCCTTAAATTCCTTGAGTACTTTTGCGAATGGACACTGTACGTCGAAAGCTTTTATCTGCAAATTCAACTCTTTGTAAATAGTGAATGGCGCTTCGAGATTTGTCTTGTTGTCGATTAATTTRTTGCGTTKTAGATCGATGATCAAGTCGTAGTGACGGATAAAATCACTGCCAATAATTGAAGTATTAACATCTGCAACCATGAAGTTCCACATGAATTTACGACGAAGACCAAGATCCACGTGTTGGCGTACTAAACCGTAGGTGTTTATTGGAGTACCGTTGGCTGCGTATAACGTGACTTTTGTTGGGCGAAGAGAATTAAAATTGTTTTTATTTGGAAGAACACTATAGTCGGCACCAGTGTCTATGAGATATTTTACGTTTGATGACTGGTCCTTGATGAAAAGTTGATTCACTGCTGCTTTGGGGTGATTGGCGTCAACATCTCAACATCGCTGACTGAAACTTCTAGTCATTCATGCTGGGTGTTGGTACTTTGTTGACGTAGACATGGACTACGGCATCGGTTGGCGGAGTCTCCGAAAGTTTGATGGTACCAACATTCTTTCGAATTGCGTGAGGAAAATCTTCGCTCACTCGATTGACTATGTCGTCGAGGAAATCTGCGACTAGTGCGTGAGCGACTGCGTTCTCGTGTGCGCATATTATCAAATTTGCGTTGTAATTCGTGAATTGTATTTGATAGTTGMGAAATCGTGTCTTGTTGAGTCTGAGCTGATGTACTAGCGGCATGATCCGATGATGAACAAATTTGACGCTGGATTAACGTTTCCATAATAGCGTCAGCAACTGTAATTTGAACACCTATCGTATCTTCGCGTGCGATTACAGATGCTCTTATTAATTCCGGTAAGCGTTGGATCCACATGGCTCGAAGACTACGTAATAACATTGAGCATCGCTGTTCATGTTACATGCCTTAAACCAATAGTCCACCGATGTGAACCATGCATCCATATCGTTTGGTGCTATGCGAGGCATCGGAATACGTGCATGTGCTTCAGGTGCAGTATACCGTTGAAGCGGTGCAAACTGTACACACTGATGATCTGGGAACGGGATCGCATCATTTGTTCGCTGTTGTGAAAACGGTACTATATTCGGCTGATTCCTAAACGGTATTTCACTAAAATGTATGACCGTATGACTTTGATTTTCAGGTTGAATGTCATTGGCGCTCCAACTACTTCCGTAGTGTCTAAATGCTTCGGGGCCTACTGGAATTCCATCGCTGCCAGATATGGTTTCACTTTCCACAGGTTGATGATGTTCGTCCATTTTGAGTAAGCGTGGGGTTCAGAAAAAAATTATTCAAAATTTTACTTTTCTAACACCAATTTGGTGGTGATGCGGTACTAAACGAGTCGTTGTTAACACTTCGATGGTCATTGACGAACTATATTTCTATTATGTGCTTTTGATCTAACATTCTTACATTCGTTAAGTTTTAGGATAAAGAAGAAGAATGACATAAAATGGCAACATAAGAAGTATGGTACGAATAACTATTATGTCCAGTACAAATAAAAATTAGGAGTAATTATTATAATTAGTGTAGAGTGGCGATCTCCACATATAAATTTACTTATGTTATCTTCTACTTCTTCACGTACCATGGTCAACACGAATTCTTCGAAGCATTTTCGATAGGAACATTTTTATTATATCAATATTAGTTGCACTTCGTTATCTAGGCCAAGTTTAGAGTGCACACATCTCTCTCCACGTGAATACCGAGATATGTTAATGCGTTCGCTTGAGGTACTAAAATATTGTTTAATTTTACTGCCGGCCACATTTTTGGTCTAAGCAAAAATGTAACATGCTTACACATTTATACGTCAGTTCAATAGCCGTTCTTCGACAGAAATTAAATGCTTCTTGATGCTAAAATGTGGCAGTTGTTATGGCACACGTAGCTGTATCATCCGCAAAAGTTGAAGTTAATACTTTGTTAGCTATTGGAAGATCTGCTGTATATATGATGTATAGACCTGAGTCCAAAACGCTGCCCTGTGATAGCCAGCCCTTATCTGTCTTTCATTAGATATGAGATCTCCTATCGTCACCATAAATTGTCTATTATTTAAATAAGAGTCCAATGTTTTATACAATTCTAAAGCTAGAATTTTCTTTAATCTTATATAAAAAACCTTCCTGCCACACCTTATCAAACGCCTGAGCTATATCTAGGAATATTGCTGAACAGTAATCCCTGTACTCAAATGCACGAAATCCGATTTGATGCATTGATGTATTATTTTTGTGGAGAAGAGGAGACATATTTGATATAATAGTAATACTTTTTCAAATACTTTAAAAAGACAGTTTAGAAGACTGACTGATCTGTATGAAGACGGCTGTGTTAAGTTTTAGGGTTTATCTATCAAGATAATCCGCGACTTTTTCCATGAAATTGGATAGTATCCGAAACTAAGAATTGCATTAAAGGGTGCTCTCTACAGCAATAGTATGTAACTTGAAGAATTTTTGATGAAATATTATCATGTCCCGGCGACTTTTTTGGAGGTCTTCGAGCGATTCTTTAGCTGTGTTGGGTAAGCGTGACAGCTTAAAGTTGTTCTTTAGCATGTCGGAGTCAGTTGGTGGCTTCATGGACTTTTGGGCTTTCAAAAGGGAAATATGCTTGTTTGAATTTGGACACAACTTCTTTATATACATTTCGGTGTTCAATTCTTCCTCACTTTTAAGCGCTTTTATTAATTTACGTAAAGCAGATCTTAATTGAAGCTGAGTGGAACGGGAACGATTTAAATGCCTTTCACGTCTTGCACACCTTTTTTCATTTACAAGCTTTTCTATTTCTCTATTAGTGATTTTTCTGTGACCAAGCGGTTTTTGTTTGGTGCTGCTAAGACAGCTGCGCTAGTTATTATATCATTGATTTCTCTTATGCTTTAGTTAATATCTCTTCCTGTATTTATTTTTTACTCAATATTAATGTGGCTACTCACGTATTTTTATATTTTAGCCAATTCGTTTTATGAGAAGTTATACCCACTTTTGGATTAAGGAACGGTTGTATCAGCTGCTAAGAGTGATTTACCTATATTTTAGGTTACATAAATATCAATTAAATCCGGTATTTTGGTACGATCACTAGGCCAAYATGTCGGCTTACCAGGAGATATTATGTCAAGGCTATTTATAATAGTGTGATACAGCTGTCGTCCTTTTGCATTGTAATCTCCACCAGTTAGAAATCTATGTCCTAATGTTCCAAAAAAAGTCTTTAAGTTGGATTTCCATAATTTTAAAGTGAGGTGGGCAGTATATGGCCGTCAGGTTTAAGTCCCTGCAGAGATTTTTATGGTTATTGTTGTAGCTTGTAATTGAGCTGTGGCGTAAGATTCTAATGCATTGTGAGTTAACCGTTTTTTAACCAACACTGCTGTTTCTCTATATGCCTTTCCAATTGGGTAGTTTGTAACATAGAGCCTAAATCCCGGTATAAAGAAATTGTTTTTGTTCGTAAGATGAGTTTCTGACAATAGCATTAYACCAATATTATTTTCATCCAAAAATCTTACAAGTTTCAATTTATGTTGGTTAGCATTCCAGAAACAAATGTTCTGTACACTAATTTTTTACAGAGAGACAGGTGTAAAAAAAATGGCGCATCCTGGTGACTTTGATCCTGACTCTCCTGGTGGTCTGAAAAAAAAATCTAAAGAAATTCTTAATCAGTAAGGATGCTGCTATAGTCCCTATTTCCGGTAACACGAAAAAAAAAGTCTGATAACTGGCGACTGCTTGAAAATAAAAATTATTTTTTACGCTTTTTATAATTTCTGAATTTTTTTTAAATATTTAAAATAAAGGATTAAGGATTATATAAATAAAGTTCACATAAAATTTCAAGTAAAGCGATTGTATAGAACTTGAGATGATGCCGGTACCGTGTTGAAAAAAGTTAGTCTACCTACCTACCGGGCTAGGTAGTGCGTCACTAAAGTAGCTGTAGTTCTTAAAATAATTTTAATCTTTAAAAATCCTTTGGAGGATATGTCTAAACTTTAAATATACGAAAAAAATCAAATTTTTCAAAATTCTAGAGTAGAATACCCCTTAAATCCTCTGTTTTGCGAGTACATTTTGAAAGATGTAGATCACCACACACCACACAGACACTGCGTAGAGTGCAATAYGCTTTCGTGTGTCCATACTCTTGGCAGTTTGTATATTGTACTGCATCATTTGCCTTACGTAGTTCCTTAACGGTGATTCTGCGATTGAGCTGATATTTTAAATTATATATTGGATTGGTTTTATTTTTTTAAATCGGCAACTATTCAATTTTAAACATTGGCTATGGTACTTTGTTTCTATTAAATATATTTACAACTRTTTTAGTACCAAAATAGCATTCTTCCAATGCTTCTTTGTCATCACTAGACTCTACGGCGGWCTTATCCTTAATTACAACAACTAGACCCTTAGAGCTCTTCAATTGATACGAATCATAATTATACCCTGAACAGGGTATATTAATTTTGTCATGAAGTTTGTAACACCCAGAAGGAAGCGCCGCAGACCCTACTTTATATATATAAATTTGTCCGTCTGTCTGTATATATACGAACTAGTCCCTGACTTTTTAAGATATCGTTTTGAAATTTTGTACACGTCATTTCCTCTTCAAGTAGCTGCTCATTTGTCGGAACTGCCGATATCGGACCACTATGACATATAGCTGCCATACAAACTGAACGATCGGAATCAAGTTCTTATATGGAAAACTTTTACATTTAACAAGATATATTCACGAAATTTGGTTTGGATTATTTTCTAAGGACACAATGTAATATCCGAAGAAATTTTTTAGATCGACTTAATATAGCGTATAGTTGCCATATAAACTGAATGATCAGAATCAAGCTCTTGTATGGAGAACTTTCATATTTAACAAAATATATTCACGAAATTTGGTATAGACTATTTTCAAAGACAACAATGTAATMTCCAAAGAAATTTTTCAGATCGACTCACTATAGCATATAGCTGCCATACAAACTGAATGATCGGAATAAAGTTCTTGTATGGAAAACTTTCACATTTGACATGGTATCTTCACGAAATTTGGAATGGAATACTGCTTACGGCAATTACATAATCTCCGACAAAATTGTTCAGATCGGATTACTACAGCATATAGCTTCCAAACAAACTGAACACATAGTTACTAACGTTACTAACATAAATGCACCTGTGAAGGTTATTTAGCTTCGGTGCAACCGAAGTTAACCTTTTTCTTGTTTTTGCTTTTATTTGTCAAAAGTTTAAAAATTTCCATAAAACTTTTTTCAGTGTAGGACTGAATTTTTGTTGCATCCATATTCCTTTTTTCAAAGGCACTATATGAAAATTTTTAGTACCTACAATTTCACTCAATTTCGCAACAAGAGTGGCTAAATGAGCATCTGACCCCCTCCTAAAATAATATCACTACACCCCAAACATACGCACCATACTCCATACATCATCTTTTCATCACACACTACACTCACCACTCTCAACACATCATCTTTTCATCCCACACTACACACAACAACTCAATGCATCATCATCTACACCACACACGAGGACACCAAACATAATCAACAAAAGGGACTGGCGGACGGCGCTCAACTCTCGGGTTTTCAGCAAAGTCGTCGCCAAAGCATAGATGAGTGCCGCGAGTTCTTTTACAACGAATTTTATTCATGGTCCTACGAGCCGTTCCGGACGGCACTAGTGGAGGGTTAAAAAACAAAAAAAAAAAGTTGTTATCACGGGAAAATAAAATTAACTAATTAACAATAATCAGTAATCACGGTGATGCGGTGATGCGTAAAATGAATACTAATAATAACTAAAAACAAAAGTGTAATAAGTGGGGAAAACGGTAGTGAGAAACTGACCGTTAATAACCAAAAAACAAAAAAGTACCGGTGGTAAAAATTGGACAATGGTGAGTAAAACAGTTAAAAAACAAAAAATTAAAAAAGGAGAGTAGTGTTAAAAATTGTTGAAAAACMACTGTGCTTAAACAAGACAGAGAGAAAGCAGTGTAAAAGAATAATTATACCTGCGATACATACATATGTACATACATATAAAAAGAAAGTGCAGTGACATAACCTACGAACAAAGGGAGGAAGTCATACAAAATACAAGCACAGCTACAAAGCCAGCAACAAAAGGATTGGAGAAACACGAGAAAGAAGGAGACGCACATACATACATACACACATACGTAAACGCATATTATCCCCAAAAGCCCACGAAAGAAAGCAAAGTCAGTCGTATCGTTTCCCTTAAATTTTTTTATTATAACATACATATATGTATGATTTAATTTCGCTAAAACATAAAATTTACGGTTCAGACCAAAATTCCGGATGAAAAATAAGTGGAAACCGTTACCAAACTGTTTTCGGTGTTCGGTTTATTTTCCAGTAAAAACGGAAACCCGCATACAAAGCAGTTTGGTAATGTATATAACGGATTAATGATTGCCGGTAAATGCTTACCGTTGTGTTATAACACAAAACCACCGCAAAAATATATACATATTTAAAAATTCAAGTATTTRCTTGCGACATTTTCTTCAAGACCCCTTATACTTAATCGAGTATAAGCAGGATTACTTAAAATAGCTATGGCAATCAAAGAAAAAAAAAAAAAACAGAAAAAACAAAGAGTGCGTGGAATTAACTTTTATACCATACATACACACATATGTACACATATTTCAACTAGCTCTTTCGCTTCAATAGATCCCAAGCAAGTAGCCACAGTAATTTAAATAGAAGCTTTTTTAAAAATCAATCGTTCACATCCGAACAGTATAAACAAACGTCATGCGAACTGTGTAGAGGAGGTCGCAAGCTCAAATCGTGCGAAAAATTCAAAAAAATTAATATTAGCGATCGAAACAATTTCGTAAGAACTAAAAAACTATATACCAACTGTTTGTCACATGCGAATACGCTTAAAGATTGCGAAAGCAAATTTAATTGCGTTTACTGCCATAAAAGACATCATTCATGTTACATATAACCAATTTTTCCAGCTCACCCCCAAACAGCGCAAACATAAAAAGAGCAACAGGCTTAGTAACAACAACAAATTCTGAAAACTGCCAAGAAGCACCATGCTGCTCAAAGGCGTTGAAACCCCAAACGCTACAAAGTGAAAATCACAGTAGGGTACTATTACCACAGCAGTTGTCTCCATCGAACACCGAGGAGAACTGTTTAAACTAAGAGCCTTAATAGACCAAGGATCACAACGATCATTTATAGCGCCTAGTGCACAAAACAGGCTACAGTTGCCGACAAAACTGGCCAAATCACGGGAATTGGCGGAAGAGTTGTTCAAAACTCAAATAAAATCTGCGCCATTACCCTTCTTTCCCTCAAAGCAGATAAGCGCATACCAACAGAAGCTATTGTCTTACCGCAGTTAACCAATATTTTACCCAGCATCATATAAGTAGCAAGCATTGGCAAACGGTTTCACACCTAAAGCTAGCAGACAAAAACTGTAATACCCCCGCTCAAATAGACCTTCTATTAGGCAGCGATCTCATACCACAGATAATACTCGAAGGTATTGAGAAAATCACAAATACACTTCTGGCGCAAAATAAAATTTTCCGATGGGTCCTAAGTGGACTAGTTGCGGAACCAGTTACAACATTGACAACTCAAGTTGAGGAAGTTTCAAACGAGTRCCTCAATTCACAATTATAAATATTTTTTGGAATTAGAAGAACTCTTCCCCCATATCAGTCACAAACCCTGAAGATCAGTATTGTGACGATTTTTACAAAGCCACAACTACATCACTATCACTTATGCAACAATTTCTTAACGCACTCACTTTCGCACCTCTGCAATACAGCAGTTTTTAAGTATAGAAATAAACCTACTTAAAAAAGGTGAACAAAATCTTAATATGATGGTGTGTTAAAAGAATACCTTCATTTAAATCATATGGAGGAAGTAAACCCAGGAGAGAAAATCGTCAACGGCAAATACTACGCCTTTTAACTTAGATTAAGTAGTAAAGCCAGACAAAAAAACAACAAAGGTAAGAGTGTTTTTAATCCTTAAATGATATCCTATTTACGGAACCCACACTTCAACCAGATTTCATGCTTTTGATTTTAAATTGGCGTATATACAAATACGTATTCAATGGGGACGTTGAGAAAATGTATCAGCAAATAGTCGTACATAAAGACGACCAATATATTTTCAACGGATTATGTTCCGAAGATCCCCCACAAGTTCTTTACGCGACTTCAAATTAAAGACAGTTACATTTGGCGTTAGTTGTGCACGATATCTAGCCATTCGAACTCTCCACGAATTGGCAGCCAACACAAAGTCAGAATTTCCTCTGGCAACTGAAGTGTTGAAAACTCAAACGTATGTAGACGATATTCTGTCTGGAAGTCACAGTCTTCCACAAACATATGAAGCCTTATCACATGTAATAAAAGGCCTCAAATCCGCAGGGTTTCCATTAAAAAAGATTACGGCAAATCAGCCATATATACCCAAAAAATATACCAAACGAAAATTCGTTCGACTAATTTCCTTATATATGTATAAGGAAGGTACTACAAAAACTCTAGGCATCCAACAGAATACGATATTCGACCAGTTCTAATGCACGACTAAGTCCACATCCGCATTATTAGTTAGATTTTATCCTCAGCCTCAAAACTTTTCGACCCCACAGAATGGCTTTCGCCAATTATGATATATGCGAAAATCTTAATACAAGAATTATGGCTAGATGGAACCGACTGGGACGAACAAGTGAAACCTCTTCGATGGTCCCAGTTCGCAAACAATCTGAATGACATTTCTCAGATACAAATTCCACAATGGATAAATTACATGGCTTCTGTGACGTCTCAGCAACAAGCCACTTATTAGTAGCAAAAGCAAAAGTGGCTCCTTTAAAACGCTAAGTCTACCACGCCTTGAGTTATGTTTCGCACTACTACTTTTTAAATTATTAGCCATGGTGCAAATGCATTTAAACATGACAAAATGCAAACTATATATGTGGTCGGATTCAGAAATTGTACGAGCCTGGTTGGAAAAACCACCACATGCATGGAAGACGTATATTTCCAACCGAACGTATCAAATACTTGACCTAATGGGATCAGCCACGTGGCGTCACGTAGACTGTGCTGACCATCCTGCCGATCTAGGTACAAAAGGGTGCAAGCCACTGCACCTTGCCACTACCACCCTCTGGTGGAATGGCCCCCGTTGGTTGATAGAATCTCCTGATTCTTGGCCACAATCCCCCATTCGCAAAATTATCGCCCTAGAAGATCGAAAAATCGCCACCTTTCACACATTATTGGATGATACCGACACCCTTGAACGATTTTCATCGTTTCCAATAGCCATCAGAGTAGTTGCTTATACGTTCAAATTTATAGAGCAACTCAAAAGCAAAATCAAGGGCCACATAATTTCCCATGCAACACAGTGACGCAACTAGAGTTACAAAAGGCAAAGGTCGCACTAAAGCATACACAAGCGCGCTACTTCAGCCGAGATATATCACTACTAAGAGAATCGAAGCCACTCTTAGTCCTAAACCCATTTCTTGATACGAAAGGTCTGCTTCGTTCCAATGGTCGGCTTAGCAAGCCTAACATACAATGAACGCCACCCCGTAATAATTCCCGATAAGTCACCATTTGCCACATTATTCCTCAGCTACCTTTTACCATAATAGGTGTTGATTTTGCTGGGCCTTTCCAGGTAAAGGCATCTATGTTAAGGTCTCCAACTCTCATGAAAGGTTAAGTGGCTGTCTTTGTATGTTTCACGACCAAGTGGCGGATTTCCGTACGCAAAACGGAACATTAACCAGACCGCTCATGAAGCTGTGCTTTTTACCAACCTCCGACGACCGCGAATACGAAAACCGAAAAAAAACCAAAACGACAATATCGCGATATAATAAAATCACAAAATGTAACAATTATACGAGAAAATAACCAATCGTCWAAAATAACAAACCGCAACAAACCGTAAGAAACCATCAAAGAAAACTAACAAAAAAATGTCGCCGATCAATACGACGACCCGTTCATGCCACATATCGTGGCACTATTGCCCATATCAACAGTATACGACAGATACATATGTACRATATAATTAATCATCTCCTTTATGCAGATTATCATGGATGTAGATACGCCAGTCGCAATTACGCCAACTGCTCGGGCGGCAACCAATGTGCCACGCAACGGGCCTGCACCAGCGCCCCGAACGATATTTGAAACAGCATCGGCTGCTGCTCCGGTAACCACGCCGGCAACAACGCCGGCATCTGTACCGGCAACCGCACCTCGTGATGGCACCCGACCACCACCGACCACATAGAGGACTTCGGAGACCCGTCAGATAAGGAGCCCCATCTGTCGACGCCTACATCGTTTGCACCATTGTGGGATATTCAAGGTATGCGACCTCATGCGACTTCTGAGTGTGAATCACGGGGGCTATGATAAATGTACCACCGGCCGCATCATACGTTGCTACATCGCAGCTCGTCACGCGAACTGAACCGGCCACCCAACCATCGCGGCCGCGTATCCCGACTTCCACCCGCTGATCGTCTCATGGACCAGAGGAGTGGAACCCAGTTGCGGCGTCGACAGACTGGATCAACACCTCATCGATCAGCGGGTCTGAGCAGCGTTGTGGCGACGCTGCAACAACTGCAGCGCCTTCTAGGATAAACAGTCGCCTAGGGGGGCCGGGATGGCTAAATGAGCACCTGACTCCCTCCTAAAATAATATCACTACACCCACATATACACACCATACTCCATACTTCATCTCTTCATCCCACGCTATACACACCACACTCAACACGTCACCTTTTCATCCCACTATACACAACAACTCAACGCATCATCATCCATACCACACCTTTCACACCACACACGAAGACACCAAACACAATCAACAAAAGGGACTGGCGGACGGCGCCCAACTCTTTCTTGTACGATCCGCACGCATATACGCATCAGTCGGTCAGCAATATACGCTTATTTCCCCCTTTTTAATTCGGTTTTTCAGCAAAGTCGTCGCCAAAGCATTGGTGAGTGCCGCGAGTTCTTTTACAACGAGTTCTATTCAAAGAGTATTACTGCTACGTTCGCGCAAATATATGGAGGTGGTTTGCCATTAACGACTGTGGTGGTACCCTTCGCATCGTTGTCTGAACCATTGCTTACTATGGCAAAACGGAAGTTTTATTTTTATTTGGTTTGCCGCCTTGAAATTTTTTAGGATTGACCGCTGACTTTGAAGGACTTAATTTCCTTTTTATATTAACGTAGCGGTCAATGCCTGTTTGTACAGACGGACCTTTTTTTATTGATACATTCTCACCTTGCGCTGCGATTTTCTTTGTTGCCTGCGCGCTTGCTGATCAGCGCATTTGTTGTTGCCCTATTGTTGTTTTCTCCTGCTTCTGCTGACTGCGGTCTTTGCTGCGTTTCTTTTCTGCTGATCGCCGGGATGACTCAGCATCGCCTTCACAATTTTTCCGTCTGTATGTCTGTATATATACGAACTAGTCCCTCAGTTTTTAAGATATCGTTTTGAAATTTTGCAAACGTCATTTTCTCCTCAAGAAGCTATTCATTTGTCGAAACTGCCGATATCGGACCACCATAACGTATAGCTGCCATACAAACTGAATGATCGGAAACAAGTTCTTGTATGGAAAACTTTCACATTTGACAATGTATTTTCACAAAGGTTGGTACAGGTTATTTTCTAAAGCAGCAGTGTAATTTCTGAAGAAATTATTCAGATCGGTTAACTATAGCATTTAGCTGCCATACAAACCGAATGATCGGAATCAAGGGCTTGTATGGAAAACTTTCGCATTTGACGATATGTCTTCACGAAACGTGGTACAGATTATTTCCCAAGCAAAAAATGTAATCTGCGAAGAAACTGATCGGTTAACTGTAGCATATAGCTGTCATACAAAATGGATGATGAGAATCACGGGCTTCTATAGASAACTTTCGATATATCTTCACGAAATTTGGTATGAGTTATTGTTCATAGAAACATAGAAGATTATATATCTCCGAAAAAATTGTTCAGATCGGATTACTATAGCAAATAGCTTTTATACAAACTGAACACATATGTAGTTATTAAATGAAATGGCCATCTGAGGGGTATATTAGCTTCGGTGCAACCGAACTCACTTAAAATTAAAATATGTATATTTTATAGCTTCCATTACTTTCAGATCTGAGATATGAAAGTTATTCAAAACATAATTTCCTCCTGCAAAAAAAGGTGCAGATCTTCCTTTTTTTCCAGTATTTCCTTAAATTCATGCTTAAGCTGACATATATCTTTCGTCACCAGCACCAACCTCAATTTCATTCAAAAACTCTTTTAAAAGTGATATGTGGTCGAATTTTAAGAACACAATACGTTGGGTGCTTCTAATGGCGTTAATGCTGTTGGGGAAGTTCTAGTTGTGTGATTAATCTTAAATGTAAATATATTTCAAAGTAAACATATAATGTTATATGTTTGATTAAATATGTATATTTACAATCTTTTTCAAATTGAGAATTTTAGCTAAAAGCTTCTTAAACTGTACTCTGTCCAACATAACACTTAGTGACTTCTGTAACAGCACTCGCCGAATACGAGAGTCTAAGTAAATACTGCTATGAACTGCCTTGTTTGCTATTAAATTTCCATTGGCAAGAATTGTACAGTATTAAATGCATTAAATGTAAGCTTAAGCTCCAACCATATCCTATAAAAATCGCCCATGAATAAATAGCTGTTCTGTCATTTCTCAATTCCTGTGAACGCCGGTTCCAAAGACTTGTTAGTCTTCTTATTTCATTCCAATCACTCCAAGTAAGCTTTATTGTTGACTTAAGTTATCTTTCACAAAAGGCAAACATCTGAAATGGCAACGATGCCTTTATTATCAAATAAAAATGACAACGTTTAATATTACTTTTAATTTATACGTAATAAGATACAAATCTCACTTATATGACGGCGTTAGTAAAAGATTTACGATTTTACGTGTATATCCAGATGTATATACATATGTGTATGTATATCCTTTACGTGAAAATTGAAGTCATAGGTCAAAAACTACGCTTGAAGTTAAATTTTTTTCAAATTTTTTGAGAGATTTGTTCTAAAAGGAAATACTGAGAAGTTAAAAAAACAGTTATCTAAAAATATTTTGTTTGCTAGACCAAACGAACTATACAATTTTATCTTGCCTCTGGTGGGGGACCAAAATTGATAGTCACATCATCTAGTGAGAAATAATTCATTCTGATTTTATTTTCATACTTCAAGGCTTTGCATACAATTTTTCAAACATCAACATCAACAACGAATTAAATATATGTATTTGAATGTTTGTATATATGTTGCATATAGTATAGGTACAGGTGCATTTGTAATCAATTGTGCAAATGTCAATCTTATATTATGTATTATACATATATGTATATACGTAGTGCATATAAATGCTTATAAATATGTTTAAATATATGTTAAGTTACGTGTTTTTCTGGTTTGTGGCGCCAAGTACGATAGGAAATAATTAAAAATTAGTTCCTAATTGCGCGGGGATTTCATTTTGAGAAATTTCCGAGCATCAGCTGCACTATTGGCATGCTATAAGAGTAACCGAGGAAAAATCAGCTAAACCTAAAGCAGCACATACCATCTATGCTTACAAGAAGGATTATAGTTCGATCACAAGGAGCAACAAGGCCCCCGATCCTCTGATCGGCAAAGCGCCCAGACAAGATTTCGCTACTGCAAAAACAATCAGTAACAGAGGTTAGAGAGTCGGCAATCCACCCGATCGCCCAGACGAAAAGATGTATACTCGGATATAAAACGGTAATGGGAAAACAGTACCGTTCCCTAGCCGACCCCACTCCATCAAGCCCCGGGACCAAATGGAGTTCCGAATATAGCGCCAAAAACAGCGATTGTTAGAAATGTATTATATAAATATCCATTCAAGAAGACCGGTTTTGCACCATATGAACAAGGCAATATTTGATATTACAGCCGGAACCTAATAAACCAATGACAGAACCGTCCCACTTCCGGCCTCTCTGCATGCTAGTAAAGTTCTGGAGTGGATCATATACCAATAGCAAAATAAGACAATCAACGATGCCAATTCGGATTCAGGAAGGCAATATCCACAACCGCAGCGGTAAACATAGTAAAGAACCTGGCTGAAGGGGCTATAAGTGGGTAAAAGATGGAAAGGATTCACAATACAGTACGTATGGTTATAACCTTGGATGTAAAGAATGCCTCTAACTCGACATCCGGGCATAGTTTGTATATTGAGTGCACTAAAAAGCGTCTATGAAAATAAATTTGAGGTACAATACAAACAAAGGATCTAAAAAATATAAAATCACTCGTGGAGTACCCCAGGGATCTGTACTTGGGCCGCTACTCTGGAACATCATGTACGATGGAGTACTGCGACTAAAAGTACCCAAAAACGTTGATAACATTCGGTTCGCAGGCGATATCACTATTGTAGTTATAGCAAAACACATACACGATATAGTTACAATGACCAACAAGAGAATAGCGTTAATAACCGATTGGCTCGAAACTAACGTTGAAATATGGCTAAATAGATCGCACGGTGAGATAGATTTCCGCCTAACTCAAATTAAGTTGTTGTTGTTGTTTTAGCGGTATATCAATCCCCGTTATGACGGCAAGGGCTCCAATGGGAAAGGAGTGTTAGATGAGTGGGGTTGGCGGGGATTGCAAAGGGGGTGCCAGTGTCATGCGGAGGCTCATTGCATGCAGGATATAAATTGCATATTTCTGGGTCTAATCTGGAAAAGTAAGAGTTTAACCTGCTACAGTGTCCAGAACGAAGCTGTGCTAAGGTCGCTTCTGTTTCTCGCGGCAACTCGGACTCTTCGTCTACGATGGGTGGTGATTTGATTTCAAGAACGCCATTAACTGAAAGAAGTCGGTGAAGGTGTTGAAAGTTCCACTGTGAATGGCGGTCAGTGCCTGTGGAAGTTAGTTGCTTCCAAAGTCCGGTCGGTGTACTGTTCGATATCATCGACGTATTTAAAGAAAGATCTCTTGATATTCTTCGGAGGCGGCCATTATCTCGCTCGMTTTCCTTACGTAAAACGTTGAAACCGGCAAAACTCAGAAGATCTGAGCGGCTGTTTAATTTGGTTTCCTGGGCCGCAGCTGTCGATACGCATTCCCAGTTCATAAGTGCAACTATCTCTTCCTTTCTATATTGCTCTGGAGTCCGTTACAGGTGAATTGAAGAATGCGGGTTTTTCGCGGGTTTCCTTGGGGAAGGGAATGGCGTGTGGGTGGTGCTTGTTACAGCTGTAGAACCCGTAGGGACGGTTGCTGTTGATTGGCGATGCTACTGTTGTGGGAGCAGACTCCTGCAGCATGAGGCAACGTACGACTCACCCCACTCACGCGTGGTGCGCAGGCCGGAACCCGCCGGGAAGTGACACCAGCCAGTGCAGGAATTGCACTTAACTGACGTGACCTTCTGACGTATGGCCGTCTGACATATGAAACAGACTGTATGAGGAACCAAACGAGGTTGGATAGCCGAAAAACAAACCTTGGGCGGATAAAATCCTGATAAATTTCGGTGCATAGAACCGGCTGTCGTGGGAACTCAAATCCTCACAGGAAATTGCTGCTTGTAAGCATATATTAAACGATTCAGACAAGAAAATAACGATATGTGTGATTATGTGGAGCCGCGACTGTCGAAAATGTAGAACACACATTCTTCTATTGCCCGAACCATGAGAGGCAACATTAAAAAAAATGCGTTCGGTATAGACCCAACTTAAACGATAACTTTGTAAACCAAATGGTCGAATCAGTAGAGAAGTGGAAAGCTGCTTGCGAAGTTGCAGCAAGAGTTATGAAATCTCAAAATGCCAGCGGCCAGTGGCAGAGAAGAGAGCTCTTAAATGTGACGAACAACTAGCACTCAAACACACCATCATAAACGGACGGGAAAAGTTTCACACTGATAAGGGGTCCAGACTACCGATGCTTTCTCCACGTAAAAAAAAAGCATATGTTTAATATATTTGAACGTGCCTATATACACTGCGCATCATCAGGTTAGCGCACCCCCTATCAGCTTTATATAATTGCTCTTGTAGTTGTTTTTGTTAAGAAGCAGCAAAATTATTTTACTCTATTTTTCTGATCTTCGTATACACCATCACTAGCAAAGAGAACATGTGAAAGAAAGATCCCGTTATTTGGTCTTTGCTATTTTTTATTATTTTTAATGGAGAAGTGTGTCGTGTTTTTGCGTACATATGTATATTTGATTAGTGTATTGTATGTGTTCTTATAACCGTGATGATTACATATTTTGTATCTTATATCGTTTAATATTCTTAATAAAAATACTAAATATATTGCTCCACTCCGACTAAATGGACTAAATTTAGTACAAACGCACCCGTTCATTTTTGAACAAAAAATTAGTTTTATTTTGGCAAAAAACAAAAAAATGATTATTTGTCATAATAATGACTATTTGTGATACGTGTTTTTTTACTAAAAAAATTATTACACAGGCCAAACTCAATTTGCTTCTTTGAATTTATCAACTGATTCTAGTTAATAGTTGTATACTCTCCACTTAACTTATGACCTGAAAAAAATAAATAAATAAAAAAGCTATATTATGAAAACTAGAGCTGATAGAGACAAATTGATTACAGATTTGAATTCAGCGTGCCGAAATTAACTGGAATCAGTTGATAAATTCAATGAAGCAAAATTTTTTTTTAATTTTGTCGGGCTGTGTTATTTATGATTTATTATAAAAATAATAAAAATTAATCACTACCGGAAAGAATCGTAAAACTCAATGAATAATCATTATTGCAGTATTTGTTAAACTAAACTTATAATGATTATGGTCTATGATAGGTACATATACATACATGTTGCCACTGACTTATGGTTTTTGCTATATTTTAATTTAAATTTATCTAAATGAGATAAGCCTAATGCTACTATCTCAACACTCCAATACAACACACACACAGAACCCCCATTCCACAGGACTCACACATCAACACCACCCATACGCGAGAGCACCTCACATCAACACACGCAAACACACACCACACTGGATACCACTCCAAAAAAAGAGGGCCAGCATCTCAACAGTTCAGTTCAGAATGAAGGGATGTCCAACTTAGTCCAGTGTGAAAGCGCTTCAAAATTAGCGTTTTTTATAATATTTTCCTTTACGACCAGATTGAACAAAATAATAATTGTTGGGCATTTAAATCAAAACACCGAACATTTAGTACGAATAAAAACTACTATATAGTGGTTCTTTATTATATGAAGAAACTATTTAAATATTTTTATAGTATATTGGAACAACTGATTTTTGACCTTTCAATACCCAATAAAAGGGTTTAAGCTTGTTAGCTCTCAATCGTTAAATATTTTTAATAATTTTCCATTGAAAATAATACTATGGTGCATCAAATTACAAAGCGTTTCATCAAATACCTTTAAATTTCACAAAATTTATTTCATTGTTTTACATATTTTATAAGTGGTGTGGAACGATGCAACAAATCTCTCCGTTTACATATTTTTTGGAAAGATTTCAATCTGGCCATTGAGGAGTTTTACATCTCTTTATCTCTGGTTCAGTTCTTATTCCGCATTTTAACATGCACGTCGCTTCCTTTCGACCGTCGACATCTCGATCGCCGCCCCCCACTGTTGTCGTTACGCTATTACGCTAATAATTTTCACAGTTTATTATACACGTTGTTACATTTACATTTATACATATACGCGGATTTGCACAACATAAATAAAAACCTTAATTTCTAAATTCAAATATCCTTGTGACCAACCGAAAACGGGTTACGTGAAGTGAACAATTGCTTAATCATTGGTCCTTCGAGCCGCAAAGAAAAGGCACTGAGAAATATAAAAAAAAAGAAGAGTGATTAAGGTGCGGTGAAAACTAAAAGCGCCTACACTGTTTTAAAACGGAAAATGGTGCAGTAATCAAAATAACAAAAACAAAAAATTTTTTTTTGGAGTTTTTTCTTTTGGTTTAAAAAGGTAAAAAACAGAACCCTGTTATTCTTCTTCTTTATTTGCCAATTTATATTCGAATATTGGTTATTGAAAATTCTCAAGCGTTTTTGAGAAGCGAAAACACAATTTGTGAATGCGCGAATAAAATATATTATACATCAGCAGCAAACGGACAGAAAACTGGGAGGATACAAATTGGGCGCAGTAACATAACCTAACCTCAAAAATCAATTCCATCTATTCTTATAAAATTTTTATTTTTTTGCAAATATGTGTGTTGAAAGTTYCAGTTCACCTTTCTAAAATCTGGTTACAAACCTGTTAAATTTAATAGAACAGTTGTTACCAAACTGTGTGAACTTACGATTGATTTCCAGGGAACCGAAAACAGTTTGGTACACTACATATGTACATCCAAATATATGTATCTTCTCCTTCTTTACTGGCGGAGACACCGCTTACTCGATTATAGCCAAGTTAACAAGGCCAGGTCCTGGTCCTTCCAACGGAGTGGAGGTTGGCAAGAGTTATTCTGCGTTGGATTTCCAGGCTGACATTGTTGGTGATGTTTACCCTGGTTCCAAGGTAGACGAAATCTACAACTTCAAAGCTATGACTATCAATATTGACGTGAGAACCAAGTTGCAAGTGCGACGACTGTTTGCTCGATAGCAGGAGATATTTCGCCTTGTCCCTCGTTCACTGCCAGACCCATTTGCTGTGCTTCCTTGTCCAGTCTAAAGAAAGCAGAACTAACGGCGCGGGTATTGAGGCCGATTATGTCAATATCATCGGTATTCGCCAGCAGCTGTACACTCTTATAAAAGACTGTATCTGCTCGATTTAGTTCTGCAGCTCGAATTATTTTCTCCAGCAGCAGATTGAAGAAGACGCACGATAGAGAGTCTCCTTTTCTGAAAACTCGTTTGGTATCAAGCGTCTCGAAGAGGTTCTTCCCGATTCTGTCCGAGCTGTTGGAATTTCTCAACCTCAGTTTACATAGCCATAATAATTTTGAGGGGATACCAAATTCAGACATCGCGACGTAAAGGCAGGTACTTTTCGTACTGTCGAAAGCAGCCTTGAAATCGACGAAGAGGTTGTTGATTTGCCAGGTCTAAAGCCACACTGGTAAGTTCCAATCAGTTTGTTGACGGTGGACTAAAATCTTTTACACCATACGCTCGATAGAAACTTATACGCGATGTTGAGGAGGCTTATCCCACGGTTGTTGGCGCAGATTGTGGGGGGCTTTTTTTTGTGAATTGGGCATAGCACACTTAAATTCCAATCTTTCATCCGGCCATATTTTACAAAAAAACTGATGCATGACTCTTATCAGTTCTTCGCCGCCGTGTTTGAATAGCTCGGCCGGCACTCCATCAGCTCCCTCTGCTGTGTTATTCATCAAGAGGGTAGCTGCTAATCGAACTTCTTCATGGTCTGACAATGGGACGTATGCTCCATCATCATCAATTGGGGAATCAGGTTCGCCTTCTCCTGGCGGTGTACTTTCTCTGCCATTCAGCAGGATGGAGAAGTGTTCCCTCCATAACTTTAGTATGCATCGGTCTTAAGTSTAAAAGAGTATTCACCGGTCTTGAAACTTTCTGTAGGCCGCCGTATTTTTTGTAGAATTTCGAGCATTCCCTTGTCGAACAGCTTATCAGTTCTTCATACCCACGCATTTCGGTCTCTTTCTTTTCCTGTCTGCAAGTGCGTCTCACCTCCCTCTTCTACTGTCAGTGTTTACCCCATCCCGCACATGTTGTGGTCGATCGTAACGGTGCTAGGTAGGTCTGTTTTCTCTCATGGCACATCTTGTCGTACCAGCTGTTCTTTCTCATTTTCCGAAAACCATTGCTTTCGGTTGCAATCTCCGTTTTAATTCACTTTCTTTTCTAATTGAAAGCCATCCTCAATTAAATAGGCCATTTCGTAAAATCCTAAATATTCCTGACATCTTTCAGGTTTTGACCTGCCAACAAAAACACCAACAGGAAAAACTGGCCGTACCTGAATAWTATTTATACGAATTAAAATCGGCCTTAACTGAATTCTTGAACTTCGAAAAAGTTGTAAACCGTCTATGTTAATATCATTGTTTAAGATGTCCTTTAACTGTCCTTACCACAGCCTTTGGTGGAATGGTCCTCGATGGTTGAGAGAATTTCCCGATTCTTGGCCAAGATCGCCGATGCGCAACATAATTGACCTAGAAAGTCGAAAAATCGACTATTTTCAAATGACACTGACTGATACTGACATCCTTGAGTGATTTTCATCATACCCCCGAGCACTCAGGGTAATCAGGGTGTTCAATTTCATCAAGTGACTCAAAATTATAGTGAAGGGGAAACCCACGCTGTACTCCCAAGGCAAACGTCGCTCTTATCACGTATACTCGCCACTTCAGCTGCGAGATGGCAGTACTAAGGGAATCGAATCCCATTGACAAAAAGAGCTCACTCTTAGTACTAAATCCATTTAAGTACTTTCTTAGTACTAAATCCATCCAAAAACGCCATCGTCTAATAATACCAGAGAAGTCTCAACTTGCCACATTACTCCTCAAGTATATACAAGTACTAATGCCGCACCCTGAACATCGCCTAATGCGATGACAAAAGAGTTCTATATTCCCCAACTTAAGCCTCAAATAAAAAAATGCATTTTCATGTGCAAGATATGCACTAGGCATAAACAGAAGATGAGGACGCAGATTATGGCAGCAATTCCTCTGAAACGCTGCAACTTTGCTCTGCCTTTCACTATTACAGATTTTGAGTTTCCTGGACCTTTTCAGATAAAGAGGTCCCTGTCAAGGTTTCCCAAACTAAATTAAAGATATTTGGCTGTCTTTGCATGTCTAACGACAAAAGCATTACACCTCGAGCTATGTACTTATCTGACAAAAGAGGCTTTTCCACAGAAAAACAGTTTGTGGATTTTGTTAAGCTAGTCTCCCCCGAATTGTACAAAAGTACGCTCCCCAAGGCATTAATTGACAATTTATCTTATTATTATATTATATTTATTTAAAAAACCTAGCTGGAAACTGCAAATTTAATTACGAAGAATTTACGACACTATTAATTCGCATTGAAGCCGTCCTCAATTCACGGCCATTAACAAGATCCCTCAGATCTCACAGCCCTAACCCCAGAGCACTTTCTCAAAGGAGGACCAATTCTGGCCAGATCTGAGCCAGAAGTGGAGTCATCATAATTTGAGCCGCAGATTGAAAGAAGACTTTTTAAAGGACCTCCTCATTAACGATGATTGTCTCCCACCAACCGAGTGGTGGGCTCCATTATGGCTCAGACTGTCACATCCGGGTAGTTGATCTCCGTACTCGTAGCGGAATACGAGCCAGACTGCTGGTTAAATTATGCTTTCCACCAACCATGAATAATAGCAAAACTGCGATACCAAACGATTCAATCATAATACCGCAACACAAATGAAAACCAATTGAAATAAATCAATAAAGCCGCAACCCTTAACAAGCCCTTAAAAATAACACTAAAAAGTGTAGAAATTGTCGGTCAATACGACGACACAGTCATGCCACATAATGTGGCACAATCGCCCTCTATTTATATACTACCATGTATACTCAAATACCATTTTTATAGAGATCAAGATGGACGTGGACATGTCTACCATACTCATATCAACTGTTCGGYCGGCAACCAATGTGGAACGTAATGGCCTAAGCCCCGCCCGACCAATGCTAGCATCGACCACCGCTTCTGGTAGTGGCTCACGAGCACTCCATCAACGCCATCCACACAAGCCGAATCGCCTCGAATCCGATGCCCTCTATGTCGCCGGAAACACCGGCCACAGCATTGTGGGCTCTATAAAGGATTGTCACCGACACRACCATCGACGTGATGTAGGTCGGCCAGCTGCCTCAAGCACAGGTAGACCAAGGCGAGAAAACCGGGTGGTACGATGTCGAACCACTGCAGCCCGTCCTGAGCCTCATTAATAGCGCCCGCACCGCGTTGCATCGACTAGGCATCGTCCGAAAGCCCACAACATCGCCCCGCTACTGGACTTAGCAACGTAGTGGCAACTCTTCAACAACTCCAGCGAATGCTAGGCTGAATATTTGCCTAGGGGGGCCGGGATTAGTAAATGAGATAAGTCTCCCTCTAACACAGAACTCACATACCGCAGGACCCACACATCAACATCACCCACAGACACCTCGCATCAACACACGCAAACACACACCACAGTGGGTACCACTCCACAAAAAGAGGGTCAGCATCTCAACTGTTCAGTTCTTACTCGTCTGCATTTGAACCTGCACGTCGCTTCGACCGTCGCTTTCTCGTACGCCGCCACCCGCTGTCGTCGTTCCACTATTACGCTAACAATTTTCACAGTTTATTACTCACGTTGTTACATTTACGTTTATATACGCGGATTTGCATAACATAAATACCTAAATAAAAACGTAAATTTCTAAACTGAAATATAGTTTTACCAACCGAAAACGGGCGTTTTATTTAGAAAAAAAAATTTTAAATGTGGTAAGTGTTCAAAAGGTGCAGTGAACAATGGCTTAAAGAAAATTCAAAAAGTCAATACTTTAAAGTGCATGTTCCTTTGATTTATGATGAATTTACCTCATTTATTTTTAGCTTGTGTATCTACTATCACTGCCATTATTCATTTTAATACATTTAATTTTTATTAAATAATACAAAAATAACTCAATTCAATATTTAATTTGTGTTCTATTCTTTTTATTCACACAATAGCAAAAGCGTTGCATTCTGACAAAAGTCAGAGATACCTTGTTATATTCTTTGGAGAACCTCCTCTATCCGTACATATCCATTTTAACCCCGAATTTCAGGGATGCTATTGTAAATCTCAGCCAATTAATTGTCAAAGTTGTTTTAACAGGACTTCTTTTAATACCTAATGGGGAACAATTGGGATACTGGTTTGGTGATGATTACCAAGAATTGCACTCTTCAATAATTGAAGTAACAAATACAAGTTTAAATATGGTATCACATCGTGTGACTGCTTCACAAAATGAAAAACATTCCATACCACAGAATAAACATCCTTGGGGAATCTTTTTCACTGTTTTGGGTACAGTCTTATTAGACTTCGACGCGGATGCGTGCCAAAGCCCAGCTAGAGCATATTTGTTGGACATATGCCTTCCAGGTAGTAATTTCTATCTAACATTATTTCGTCTTTAACTTTCTTTCAATTGTAGAGGATCATGTGAAAGGACTTTCTACATTTACAATAATGGCGGGTTTAGGCGGATTTATGGGGTACTCAATGGGAGCCGTCGACTGGGATACAACAATAATTGGTATTTATAATGTATTTATATATATAGCTACATTAATTAATACAACAATTTTTCCAGGTCAAAAATTAGGTGGCCATATAAAAACAGTATTCACATTAGTTACTTTCATATTCATTTTTTGCGTAACACTAACAATTACAAGCTTTAAAGAAATTCCATTATGGGTTATAGCGGATTATACAAATGACAGACATCAAAGAGTAGACACCTCTAATGATGACATGGAAGCATATAGTGCCGTAAATCAATTAACATGTAACGATGAGAAGGTAAGTGTAGTTGAAAAAGTAAAAATAGTAAATCAGTGTTTGTGGCAACTAAACCTAATTGTGATGGATATACATATGTATATCTATCCGTTCAACTAAGAAATGGTGTACTCTGATAAAGTGACCAATCTGAACATAGGTACACATATGCGGAATCGAAGCGTTTTTACGCGCACAAATATCGTTAAATGAAAATCTATACAATGCCGCAAATAAAGATACACAACTGCATTTTGGTTTAAAGATTTTAAACCTTTACATATCTCATTCTACTCGACTCGTAAAATGTCAACTAAATTTCGTGTATAAACATATGGCGGAGTTTCTCTCCATTAGGTTAAAGTAAAATATAGAAATAAAACTAAATCAAAACTCCGTAGTATATGTTGAAACTTTTCCTAATTTTATACTCTTGGAACATGTTGCTACAGAGTGAATTGTATCACCTAAAACAATTCTAGGTAGATGATCAGGATGAAGAGACGACTTGATATCCAAGTGATTGTATATCTGTCTGTCTTGGCCTTGGTACACATGTTTCTCCGTACACCCCAAAATTCCATTAAACGGTACTATTTAGCGGTCAGTAAGGTAATCTTTTTGAATTTTATTTTTTTTTTTTTTGTATTTTCGGTTTCTTTATACCATTAGAATTAATGCAAAAACCCACTTTACAATTGGAAGGTTTTGCAAAAGGTCAAAAAAAAAAATAATAATATAATAATGGCACTTTAAAGACGTTTTTCTCAAACGTTTTTCTCAAACTTTTTTAAACCGCTCCAACTACTCAACCGATTTGCTTAATTTGTTTTTAATGTTCACAAACTGCTTGTCCCTACTAGAGTCATAATTTTTTTTAATTTATTGACAATGCTATGAAAAAATTTATGTAAAGAAAAAATGGGAATAAATTWAAAAAAAAAAAGAACGTTAGTTACCTTTTTATCTATCTAAATTTTTTCATGATTCTAGTAGTAGATTCTACGCATTTTTAAGAATAATTTGGGTGCTCAACGTCTGCTTACCCAGCCGTATAAGTTTTGCAGGGATACCAAGTTCAGACATCGTGGCATAAAGGCAGCTCCTTTTTGTGCTGTCGAAAGCAGCTCTCAAATCGACGAAGAGGTGGTAAGTGTCGATTCTCCTTTCACGGGTCTTTTCTAAGATTTGGCGCATGGTGAATATYTTCTCGGTTGTTGATTTTCCTGGTCTGAAGCCACACTGATAAGGTACAATCAGTTTGTTGACGGTGGGCTTTAATCTTTCACACAATATGCTCGATGGAACCTTATATGCAATGTTGAGGAGACTTATCACACGGTAGTTGGCAAGTGTTAACTCCATAATTTAAGTATGCTCTGGGCATCGGTGACTAGATCACCTTTGGGGGTTCTACAAGGGTATGCTCCGGTCCTGAAACCTTTTGTAAGCCGCCGCATTTTTTCGTAGAATTTTGGAGCATTATCAAGCCATTCCTACTCACGCATTTTCGGCCTCTTTCTTTTTATATCTGCAAATGCGTCTCGCTTCCCTCTTCAACTCTCGGTATCTATCTCATCCCGTTGTGGTGGATGTTGTGGTCGATCGTAACGTTTCGAGGTAGGCAGCCTGTTTTCTCTCCACTGCGACACGGCACAACTCGTCATACCAGATGTTCTTTTGCACTTTCCGAAAACCATTAGTTTCGGTTGCAGCTGTACGTAAGGAGTTTGAAATGCCGTCATACAGTTCCCTTATACCGAGTTGTTGACGAGTGCTCTCAGAGAGCAGGAGTGCAAACCGAGTAGAAAATCGTTCGGCTGTCTGTTGTGATTGCAGCTTCTCGACGTCGAACCTTTCTTTTGTTTGATGGCGTGTGTTTTTTTCTGCACCGATTCGGGTGCGAATCTTGGCTGCAACAAGATAGTGGTCCGAGTCGATGTTAGGACTTCGGAGCACACGCTCATCTAAAACACTGGAGATGTGTCATCCGTCTGTCATAACATGATCGATCTGGTTGGTGTTTTTTCGATCCGGAGACAGCCAGGTAGCTTGATGTATCTTGCAGCTCTCATAAGTGCTTTACAAGCACCCATAAAAGGCATCTTTGGTCACATCGTTCTTCTATTCCGTCGGCCCGTGGGCGCAAATCAGCGATATGTTAAAGAACCTCGCTTTGATGCGGATCGTCGCTAGACCTTCATTCACCGGAGTGAATGATAGTACTCGGCGACGGAGTCTCTCTCCCACCACGAGTCCCACACCAAACTTGCGTTCCTTTATATGGTCACTGTAGTAAATGCCACAAGGAGCCTTGTCCCATCCATCGCATCGGACGGCGGTGATGTCAGCCTTTATATTTACGAGGACGTCAACCAGCTGGGCAGCGGCACCTTCCCAATTAAGGGACCGGACATTCCAGGTGCATGCCCTCAATTCGTAGTCCTTATTTCGTTTGCCATGGCCGTCATCAAAAGTGGGGTCTCTCAGCCGAGGCTGTTGTTGCGTTTTCAATGGGGTGGTTTTTTACGTGGCCGGTCCCATACCCAGCGCACAACCCTATGCAGGGAATGTTTCGCCTTYTCACTTTARCTTGCCTTCAAACGGATGTTTTTAGGTTACCAAGAGGATACTTGGTCAAGGACCGGAAGTCGTGAGCCGCTTGAGTCATATGTAAAAGAAGCGTTTCTGGCCACTCCCAAGTGAATGGCGATCAGAGAACTTTCGTCACTTGCGTGAACTTCTACACATGACTCCATCCTCCCCAACTATAAAGTCTATTGTAGAATAAAAAATTCCATCAAATGTCAAAACACAGGCCAGATTACCCTATTGACCCCTTAAAGTCTACTAAAAGCGCTATAAATCAATTAATAAATACGCCAGAGGCATTATATAATATTATACTTTACTCCCGAGATGATATCAGAGGGCTTTAGAGAAACATATCTCATGGTATACACCACATTCGGTATTTAATACTCTTTTGACATTGCTATGCTACATTGTGAAAATGAGCTACGTCGGACTGCAACCAATTCTACAATTCAATCTTAAATTTCATTTGATATATGTTAGTTATATATATCTTAAATTTGAAATTAAAATTTAATGAACATGTTTTCTAATAACGGTGTGTTTTTAAAATCGGATGAAAACATGTCCTAGACACAATATAACTAACAAGCCTGGAGGTATTATTTCGGCTTTAATTCTTGCAARTTGCAATGGATGAAATGTTCCGTTATAGCTATTTTTATTGGTTTATAAAAATATTTGTCAACATCTGAAATTATGTATTTTCATGGCTTTAATCCTTGACAATTGTGAGAGTATTATACGTTTATACCTACCCTATGGTGATCATATGAGATATATGTATATATGTACTTTAGAGAAGGTTCATGAATTTTGGAATATATCCCGCAAACACTAAGCGATTGGCGCTATGACTTGTTAAATGTCATTGCGAACGCAAGGCGAACTGGAAATTGCAATGGTTTGAAGTCAAACGGAAGATCAAGCCGAGTCATTGGTATTTGAGGAATACATATATTTTCACCTGCGTACTTTCTGTTAATAATGGTGGCCTCAATCAAATGCGGCATAAGTCTTTTTACAGAAAGTCGAGTACCATTGCAAAGTCGCGATGGATTCAAATTACACAATATCAAAGTACGCTGTACCAACTTTAAGTTGCAAGTTATGTGGTGGAAATCCTGGTAACTCCAGCGAGCTCAAAAACTCGGTTGGCTACTTTACTACATCATCGGGATTTGTTATGGAATCAACGGATTTTTATCTCACCAAATCGCCAGCAATTTTTGATTGAATGGTGAAATTCAGTGCGTGTACATCATTATTTTTTGCGGCAAGAATTGCTCGCTGACTTAACTAAGCATATTTCTGATAATTCTCACTAATGTTTGGGAAAACATTTTCAATAAGAGAATTGAGAGTCTACAAATCGGCAAAAGTCGTTGGTTAGAGTAATTAATCCAGATGTCGCATCAACTGGGACTTTTCTATTTCCAACAGCTAACAATTGTTTGRAAAATTGTGCAGCACTTTGATCATTTTGAAGCTGAATTCTCATATTAGTGGTTAACGATAACCCTTTTACGTTATTCCATAAAGGTGATGCCTTCAGGTAAACATTCAATTCATCTGCAGGCGTTCCACGCGGAATTACTGTGAACGTCTGCCTGAAATCGCCAACAATATCATCAAGCCGCCAAAGGTGTTGTTATTTCGCCGAAGATCCTTCAGTGTGAAGTTAAGTGCTTCAAGTGATTTCTTATGTGCCATTGTGCACTCATCCCATTGCACTGGATCGGGAAATTTTGCATGTTGGAGTATCAATTGTGTTTGTAAATTTTGCTAGAAGAATAAGTTCCCGGCACTCACCTTTAATGCGATTGAATTCGATAGCGACGGAAAAAAGTTAAAGTTGGTCGGTTGCGTATACGCGAACGATCGAGAGAGAAAGAGTCTCAGCGCCGTCCGTCAGTCCCTTTTGTAAATTGTGTTCGGTGTCCTCGTGTGTGTGGTATGGAAGGTGTTATATATATATGCTCATACGATGAAGGTGATGTTTGTAGTGTGTTGAGTATGATATGTGGATTATGTATATGGTGTAGGTATGTTAAGTGTGATGTGTGGATGATGTAAATGGTGTAGGTGTTTTATATTGTAAGGGGGGTCAAAGACTCATTTAGCTATCCCGCCCGCCCTAGGCGACTGTTTAGCCTAGAAGGCGCTGCAGCTTTTGCAGCGGAGCGACAACGCTTCTCCGACCCGTGGGGCCACGAGGGGGTGGCCCAGGCTGGCGACGCCGCAACGAGGTTCCACTCCGCTGGGGTATGACACGATCAACGGGTGGGAGTTGGCATACGCGGCCGCGATGGTTGGGTGGCCGGTTGAATTCGCGAGATGAGCTGCGATGTATCAGCGTGTGGCGCGGTCGGTGACACATTTGGCACTGCCCCCGTGACTCATACTTTGGAGTCGCATGAGCGTGCGACAGGCAGTTGGGGCAGACAATGTGGGCGTGGACAGAWGGAGTACCTTATCTGGAGGGTCTCCGAAGTCCTTGATGTGGTCGGTTGTAGTCGGGTGCCATCACGAGATGCGGGTGCAAGTACCGCTGCAGGCGCGGTTGCCGGTGCAGTGGCCGATGCTGTTGCAACTACCGTTCGGAGCGCTGGTGTAGGCCCGTTGCGTGACACATTGGTAGCCGTCCGAGCGGTTGGCGTATTTGCGACTGGTGTATCTACACCCATGTTAATCTGTGTGGAGAAGATTGTTGATTATAAATTTCTATCAGATAAGCAGACATGGTGATCGTGCCACGATATGTGGAATGAACGTGTCGTCGTATCGAACGAAATTTTTTTGTTAATATTATTGGTTATTCGATACTTCCTGTTAATTCGAAGGGGTGTTACTGGCGTATTTCTCGTTTTATTGTTAAATTTAATGACTTTATTATATCGCGGTTTTTTTTCGGTTTTCGGAATTGCGATCGTCGGGGGTTGGTAGAAAGCACAGCATCACGGGCGGTCTGGTTAGTGTTTCGTTTTTTGAGATCCAGGACTCGTATTTGACCATCGGAGCCGAAATGTAGCTTTTCTATGCGGCCAAGCCGCCACTCAATAGGGGGTAGACAACCATCATGGATAATGACACAGTCTCCCAGTTTAGGCACTTGTTCAGGAATTTTCCAACGCTATCTTTTGCGGAGATCCTTTATGTAATCGTACTTCCATCGGTGGCTGAAATCATGATGGAGAATCTTAATTCATTCGCATCGATTTAATAGGGATAGCGACTCCACGCGTGGCTCAGGAATTGCCTTTCTGTGGCTCGCTGAGATTCAATAAAGATTTGGCATTATTGTTCATGAGTTTTGATGGGTAGCCACGTCGAGCGACGAAGCGATCAAATGTTGCTAGAAAAGCCTCCGTCGTCAGATTACTACATAGCTCAAGATGTACTGCCTTTGTCGTAAACCATAAGAAGACAGCCACATAGGCTTTCATGAAAGTGGGAGACCTTAACGTAGATGCCTTTACCTGGAAAGGCCCAGCAAAATCAACACCTGTTGTGGTGAAAGGCAGAGCGAGATTRCAGCGTTTAGGTGGAAGTGCTGCCATAATCTGCGTTCGCATCTTTTGTATGTGCATAGTGCAAATCTTGCATGTGAAGATGCACTTCTTGATTATCGGCTTAAGGCCGGGGATATAATACTTCTGGCGTATCATGTGTTGCATGAGGCGATGTTCGGCGTGTAGCATTAAGATGTGGATGTAGTTGAGGAATAGTGTGGCAAATGGTGATTTCTCTGGAATTATTATGGGGTGGCGTTCATTGTATGTTAGGCTCGAATTAGCAAACCGGCCATTGGCACGAAACAGACCTTTCGTGTCCAGAAATGGGTTTAGGACTAAGAGTGAGCTCTTTTTTATCAATCGGCTTCGATTCTCTTAGTAGKGATATATCGCGGCTGAAGTAACGCGCTTGCGTATATGCGAAAAGTGCGACCTTTGCCTTTTGCACCTCTAGGTGCGTCACTGTATTGCATGAAAAATTATGTGATCCTTTGACTCTGCTTTTGAGTTGCTCGATAAATTTGAATACATAAGCAATTCCTCTGAGAACTCTTGGAAACGATAAACATAGTTCACGGATGTCGGCATTATCTATTAATGTGTGAAATGTGGCGATTTTTCGACCTTCTGCGGCGAAAATGTTGCGTATGGGGGATTGTGGCCAAGATCAGCCATCGGGGGCCATTCCACCAGAGGGTGGTGGTGGCAAGGTGCAGTAGCTTGCACCCTCTTGTACCTATATCGGCAGAATTGTCAGCACTGCCTACAAAACGCCATGTGGCTGATCCCACTAGGTCAAGTATTTTAAGTTTGTAATATTTTTGAGCATATTTGGATGATTTTCCGTAATATTTTTTAATGGAAACTCTGCGGAATTGAGGGCTTTTATTATCTGTGATAAGTCCCCCTATGCTTGTGGAAGTGTGTGACTTCCAGACAAAATATTGTCTACATACGTTTGTGGTTTCAAAATTGTCAGAAGAAATTCTGACTATGTGTTGTAAAAGACTGGTGTGGGATCTTCGGAACATAATACGCTGAAAATCTTGGTCGTTTTTATGTACAATCCAGATTCAATTCGTATTTGAATATACGCCAATTTAATATCAGAAGCATTCAATCTGGTTGGAGTGTGGGTCCCGTAAATAGGATAGGATTTAGGGAATTCCCCGAACTAGTGGTTTTCGAGGCATTAAAACCACTCTTACCTTTGTTGTTTTTTTATACTCTCAAAACAAAGTTGCTAAAGAGAGTATTATAGTTTGGTTCACATAACGGTTGTTTGTAAGTCCTAAAACTAAAAGAGTCAGATATAGCATTATATATACCAAAGTGATAAGGGTGACGAGTAGAGTTGAAATCCGGATGGTTGTCTGTCCGTCCGTCCGTGCAAGCTGTAACTTGAGTAAAAATTGAGATATTATGATGAAACTTGGTACRCGTATTTCCTGGCTCCATAAGAAGGTTAAGTTCGAAGATGGGCAAAATCGGCCCACTTCTATGCCCACAAAATGGCGAAAACCAAAAACCTATAAAGTGTCATAACTAAGCCATAAATAAAGATATTATAGTGAAATTTGGCACAAAGAATCGCATTAGGGAGGGGCATATATGGACGYCCCCTACTAAGTTTTTTGTACATATCTCGGAAACTGCTATAGCTATGTCAACCAARCTCTACAGAGTTGTTTCATTCAGGCATTTCCATATACACTTCAAAAATGGAAGAAATCGGATAGTAACCACGTCCACCTCCCATATAAAGGTTATGTCGAAAATTACTAAAAGTGCGTTAACCGACTAACAAAAAACGTCAGAAACACTAAATTTTATGGAAGAAATATCAGAAAGAAGCTGCACCCAGGCTTTCTTTAATAATTGAAAATGGACGTGGCGTCGCCCACTTATGGACCAAAAACCATATCTCAGGAACTACTCTACTGATTGCAATGAAATTCGGTACATAATAATTTCTTAACACCCTGATGACATGTACATAATATGGGCGAAATCGGTTCACAACCACGCCATCTTCCAATATAACGCTATTTTGAATTCCATCTGATGCCTTCTCTGTAAAATATATACATTAGGAACCAATAATGATAGCGGAATAAAACTTTACACAAATACGGTATTTGATGTGAGAGTATAAAATGTTCGGTGACACCCGAACTTAGCTCTTCCTTACTTGTTTTTTGTCTGGCTTTACTACTTACTTTAAGGTAAAAGGCGTAGTATTTGCCGTTGACGATTTTCTCCCCTGGGTTTACTTCCTCCATATGATTCAAATGAAGGTATTCTTCTAACACACCATCAAATTAAGATTTTGGTTCACCTTTTTTAAGTAGGTTTCTTTCCATACTTAAAAACTGCTGTATTGTAGAAGTGCGAGAGTGACCTAAGGCGAGTGTGTTAGGAAATTGTTGCTTAAGTGCTAGTCGTATGACGTACCAACCATTTTCCGATCTAGTATGTAGTTATGGCTTTCTAAATCTGATCTTGAGGGGTTGTGACTGATATGGGAGGGAGTTCTTCTAATTCCCAAAATTTTTCAATTGTGAATTGAGGTACTCGTTTGAGACCTCCTCAACTTGAGTTCTCAATGTTGTAACTGGTTCTGCAACTTGTACACGTAGGACCCAACCGAAAATGGTATTTTGCGCCAGAAGTGTGTTTGTGATTTTCTCAATACCTTCGAATATTATCTGTGGTATGAGACCGCTGCCTAGTAGTTAGGTGTGAAACCTTTTGCGAATGCTTGCTATTTATGTGACAGCTGGGTAGCATATTGTTTAATTGCGGTAAGACAATAGCTTTTGCTTGTATGCGCTTATCCGCTTTGGGGGAAAAGAGGGTAATAGGGCATATTTTATTTGAGTTATAAACAACTCTTCCGCCCATTTCTGTGGTTTCAAAATTGGCCAGTTTTGTTGGCACCTGTAGCCTGTTTTGTGCCCTAGGCGCTATAAATGATCGTTGTGATCCTTAGTCTATTAAGGCTCTGAGTTTAAACAGTTCTCCTCGGTGTTCGATGGAGACTAGTGCTGTGGGTAGTAGTACCCTACTGTGATTTGCGCTATGTAGCATTTGGGATTTTAACGCTTTTGAGCAGCATGGTGCTTCTTGGCAGTTTTCAGAATTTGTTGTTACAACTAAACCTGTTGCTCTTTTTCTGTTTGGGCTGTTTGGGGGGGGGGGTGAATTATATGTTATATGAATAATGCCTTTTATGGCAGTAAACGCAGTTAAATTTGGTTTCACAATCTTTAAGTGTACACGCATGTGACAAACAGTTTTTAGATAGACTTTTCGTTCTTTTCGCACGATTTGAGCTTGTGACCGTCTCTACAAAGTTCGCGTGACGTTTGTTTATGTTGTTCGAATGTAAAGGATTGATTTTTAAAACAGCTTCTATTTAAATTATTGTGGCTACTTGCTTCTGGTCTATTGAAGCTTCTGTTGAGGTCGTTTTGAAAGTTTTTCGTTCTCCCTAGTTATTTATCTACATTTGAACAATCTGAAACAGTGGATTGAAGCTTTACGAATTCTTCACTTGTTTCTTTCTCAATTTTTGGTAAATTCATTAGTATCGTCACTTGCTTGTCGACCAATATTCTCTCGTTTTCGTAACGTGCTTTTAGAGCTTCCCAAGCAATATTAAAAATTTCGTCATTGAGAGCGAACTATTTGACTATTACGCCTGATTTGACGTTTGTATCTGAGGTGATACAATTTCTGCGCTTGTGATAATTTAGGATGGTTTATGTACACAGCTGTAAACATGTCCCGGAAGGACGGCCGCTGTTCATGACCACCATGAAATATATCTATGTCGCATACTGGAACTTTAAAGTGAATGCCTGAATTCGTCTCTTGGGCTTGTCTTCGTGGCACCTCTACTCTCGGTTGTGGAGTAGGTGCAATTGATTTCATTAGTTTTAGTTCCTTTCCATGGGGGGTGTTTTTTTTTACGTGGCGGGTCCCAAACYCAGCGCACAATCTTCGGCGTCGGGAAGCTGCAATCGCAACAGACAGCCGAACGATTATCTTCTCGGCTTGCACTACTGCTCTCTAAGAGCACTCGTCAACAACTGGGTATAAGGGAACTGTGGGACGGCATTTCAAACTCCTTACGTACAGTTGCAACTGAAACCTTTGGTTTTAGGAAAATACAAAAGAACAGCTGGTACGAAGAGGGGTGCCGTGTCGCAGCGAAGAGAAAAGAGGCTGCCTACGATCGATCACAACGCGTGCGGGATGAGATAGATACCGAGAGTTAAAGAGGGAAGCAAATCGCATTTTTAGACAGAAAAAGAAAGAGGCCAAAATGCGTGAGTAAGAAGAGCTTGATAAGCTGGCCGACAGGGATATTACTATTGATATCATCGGCCTTAACACCCGCGCCGTTAGTTCTCCTTTCTCTAGACTGGACAAGGAAGCAAAGCAGATGGGTCTCCAGTGAACGAGAGCAAGACGAAATATCTCCTGTCATCGAACAAACAGTCGTCGCACTTGCGACTTGGCACTCACGTCACTGTTGACAGCTTTGAAGTTGTAGTTGAAGTTACAATATCTGAATCGTGATCCTTCTCTATGATATACTTACGTTCTCCTTTATAGAGAAGGTCTAACTATGAGAAGCGTGTGAACTGTCAAAAGCGATGAGGCTTTTACTTTTATATGTACATATGTTTATATATAATCAAGTGAATTGATTTTCCACAAATCGATTAACTTATTAATTAACTAATTTAAAATAAGACCAAAATTTTAAATTATATGCCATGTTTGATATAGTAGATATACATTTGCTATTTGTATAATAAGAATAAATACATAAATAGATACATACATACATACATATATCTGTGTAAAATACTATCATAATATATAAAAAACTAGTAATATATATGTATTCATAATAACTCATACTTTTTATAGTTCAAAACTTAAATATTCATATGCACATGCATCATGCATACACGTTCTTATATATCTATGTACATACCAGAGAGCTGCAACGATTATGATTAAATCAAAACAATGAATCGTACCAAAAACACAATCAAATCAATTCAGTTTATCATAGACAAAATTGTTGATCAATTTGAATACCGATTAATGCCAACTAATTTGATGCAACATGAACAATGTGTTCTTCGGCAATCACGATCGAGTAAAGGATATGGCTTACTGCGGTTTAAATCATATCATGTCAGTTCTTGGCGTTGCGATGATTGCTTGATTCGATCGAATCTGTAACTGCGTGTAATAGCCTAGACAGATGGCAGACGGATTAACTGCGCACTTAATCAAATCCCAAGGCGACAGACGGCAGCTATGCGAGTTTGAARCTCTCGTAAACAGCTGATGCCACTATAATAATGTTTTCAATGAAAATAGATAGAAGGTAAACATTGCGGTTGTTAGCCGACCAATTTTTACAAAAACATATCAACACGTTATTTTTAAAACTGCATCATAACATAACATCATAAAGTAAAACTTCTTGTTTTATTATTGAAAATTTGTAAGACATCTGTCAGTGTTGCTTGTTTATATATATGATATACAACACGAACGCTGTGGAAAATTTCAATAATTGAAGTCTGAGTATGCATCATTTACAAGTATTATCTGCCAATGCGAACGTTCATAAACAAAACATGTACTTTTATAAGCTGGTCATTAGTGATTCAAGGTTGTTCTCTATCGCTGATTTGAAAACAAACGGTTCGATTCATGGACATAAACATCTGCTGTAAACACACTGGTTGATAGATCGCGCTAATGTTTGGCATCATAATTAAGAACAGTTGTACAAATCTAAGAAAAAAATTTACCTGTCTTCTATATAAGCGGGAGATTTAATTGAAGAATTCCCGATACTTTCTGGACAAGTGTATATATTAAAATAATTAACAAGCAAAAATAAGTATAACAAAGGTATGCGCATGAATTTTTGAAGTACATAGTATAAAAGAAAGTCGACTGTTCTGTCCCTATGTCCTTTTGTATGCTTAAATCTTGTAAACTACGCAACGGATTTTGATGCGGTTTTTTTAATAGGTACAGTGATTGAAAAGGAAGGCTTATATGTATAATCATCTATTAAATAGTGGAGACATACTGTTGTGTTTGAGTTTTCTTATGTGATGTAAATAATGAATTTTTTTCCGCTTACGCTGGGCAGGCTGAACCCTATGAGATTTATCAAAACAATGTGCTAAGTAATAATGTACAAATTGAAAAGGTCTACAGAAAACTCCGCGATAGTATATGTTTATCTCTTATGGATATCCCACAATAAACCTTTTTTTTTTTCATTTACTTTTTACGACAAATACGGGGTCGGCGAGAGCGTGCCTTTAAATAGTGCATTGGAAGCCGGGTCTCTCCCTACAGCACTTTGAATTTAGCAGCGATTGGGCGCGTTTATTATCGGAGCTCTCTACCGAGGAATATTTAAACAGAAACGATGAAGTATAAGTACATATGCGTRCTATTGCAAACTGATCTTTCTTTAAAAAAAAAAATAGAATTACTAAATGTGTGGATTAGTAGAATAGAACTGCAACCAAATACACCGTGCAATGACATATAACTGGCTCAGTAATCAGTCTATGAATGTTATACCACATGCATCACAAAAGACTGATGTCATAACCTTGCCAGCCGACTTTTTCGTCTTTTAGCACTTAAAGACCGGTTCTACATTTGCAGTCAACTATAATGTCTGTGGAGTGTACTATAGTGTGAAATGATGGAGCCGTATTTTTATTGTCACCCACCGACGCTAAAATTCGGGTTTATTACGATTAAGGAGCACTCAACCACTCCTCACAGTCAGTAATGCGTGGTTTTTGTTAGATTATGAACTTGCGARGCACCCATTTTGCACAGGGCTTTCACCTCTTGTATATGCCACAGCGTCGTTTGAAGTAGGCGACGCATTGGCGGCATATTTTAGGGTACTTTGGATTGTAAATGATAAAATAAACATAGTAGTAGGAATAGAGAAACTGCTACTGAGGGAAGAGAGGCAGGAACCGTTAGGTACTTTTAGAGTAAAGTAAGAGTGTGAAATAGCTAGGCGCTGTGACCTAGCAGAATCAGTTCAAAAAGTGACATCATATGTACATGTACAAATTGCCGAAGAAAGAATGCAAACTTACATACATATACATATGGGCATGCACATGTACATATATATGTCACCCACTAAAACTACAAACATTGTTCTACAAAAAGAAGAATCGTCTCCGATAACATCAGCAGCGCAAGAAGTCAATATGGCAGCCAAACAGCTGACGCGTAATTTTAGAAAAAAACACGCATAAACAACATTTCCATTCATGAACGAGTTAAGGATGTATGTATTCCTTATGATAAAAACAGAATGTATCACAACAATTTTAAAGAAAAAGCATCAAAACCTTGAGTTCGAACAATAGAAATGGACCATCACTACAACAAACAATGATAAATAAACAAAYATCAAAACAACCATGAGTTTGAAATACCACAACAGTCTTATCTTAGAACAAAGGAAATGTATCGAAGCAGAATATTTTTTTATTTTTTTTTATTTTATAAAAGCTTACATAATAATACAATTATTATACAAACTTAAGAAAATACGCAGCACTAGCATCATGGGCTATCGGCCGGAAGCAGAATATATGTATATAGAATATATATATATTCATGAACCCAAGCTCGCTTTCAACAGGCAAACTTGCTTCATTCATAAAACCAWATACCATTGCATCTCCCCGAGCATGCCTTTGCCAACAAGCGTCTTTTCTCGACGTTAGCAAAAGCTAAAAATTATAAATTGAACAATTTCTGATATTTGTATGAGAAGGAAAAAGCGACAAGCCCGCAAATATAAGTATAGAATAAAATTGATAAGATAATTTATTTGTCGCCTTTGAAGTCAAGAAATGTGCCAAAGAAAATATTCAATATTCCTCTGATTTATGTGTACATCCCGGTTAAGCGGTATTCCGATTAAATGAAACTCAGTCCTCTTAACTGCCCATATCAKGCTGCATCTCACGGTTTGTTGTATGAAATACTAATTATTGTTTTAGGTACCACTCATTTAAGTATTCGCACTCGTTTGTGTGCCATATTATATTCTTATTTTTACAAACCACAAACATGTGTATCTTTGATTGTGGCACATAACCGGGATTGACGTTTTTGTACGCGGCTTGCAAAATTCTGTGCCGATATGTATGCAAGCTTATACAGAAACATACATATTTACGCTGGTTTGTTCTTGAAGCTGCTACAGCGGCAAGGGAAGCTGTGGCAATTGGCGATCGTTCGTTTGTATTTTCAGCACAGCTCAGATTTTCTACCAACAACACAATGTTGTGATGCTTTGTTGTCACGTSAGCCCTTCGACACATTGACTCTTTGAAAAAACTTGAGCTTCAGCCATTGGTTGCCCGTGAATCGAAGATTTCGCATGAAGCAATAAGTGTACACATTTACATACAAAGTTGTGGGTAGACAAATTTACAAACATTATGCGTATGGTTCTTTTTGCTTACATGCACACATAATTACATACGTGAATATGTGCGACCACTTTTAACATGTTATCAAAACTTTTAGAGACCTGTACATAAATATGTATATACATATATAATATATCTCATCAAACCTACATTAATTAAAGATTTACATAGGTGGTAGTGCATGTATAAAATGTTAAGGAATTCATCGTGCAATAGTTCAATTTGTACGTACATGCTTGTTTGCTTTGATATAAAATATATAGAAAATATACATACATATGTRTGTAAATTATATGCAGTCGTTGCGCATTGTAAATATACGAATTTGTAAGCGTACATTTCTAAACATTGAAATTAACATATTTTTTCCCATTGGCTCTAACAACTACTCAGTTCTGTTATTGTCGTGCCYCTGATGTTAAGTGGTGAAACGCGCTATTAATTTTCTGTGGTGAAACGCACTCATCCAAAACAGTAAATATCCCAAAATTGAAATATTACTAAATTTTTGACACCATGAACCTTCTCTATAAATATACGTTCTCTGATATTATCCATGCTCTAGTCACGCTGCAAAAGGAAAAGAAGTCACTCTGCCCATCATCCCGCGAGCGCTATCATCCAGATCTATTCATTTTGGCTCATCTCGTGCTAATTACAATTATACAACGTAAGACAATCATTATAAAAAACAAGAAAATTATTTCTAACATACGTGCAAAAGCTGCGTATAAAGTGAGGGCTGATTTGCTGTAATATGATCAGTTCTCGTGTTAATAAACGTGGGGTGCAACACCCAATCCGGAACTAAATAAAATTGACTTCATTTCGTGCACTCATTATTATACATTTTGGTCCTTCGATCCGGATCATCTCGCGTTTGTTCTCCGAGGCTTTTGTGCGTGCTTTTCTTCCGGGCATATCTGTGTGTTAGTGTGCGTGCTAGCAAGTGCGGCTAACAGTGACACTATGGGCGTACCAACGCGGTAGGGCAGTGACGCTCAACGTGGGTCGTTTGCATTTCGCGAATTAATTAATAATTTAGGTTATTAATCAACCTTGTGCTGTGGTGTCGCTCATTACACTCAACAAACATTAATTAGTCGCGGAAAATTACCGGTTAGTTTCTTTTGTGACTTTTTTTGTTTTTGGGATTTTTTGGAGCAATTCATACAAACTGCGTGTAGACAATTCAAACTAAATCGTAACAACAACTGCAGGTCAAATCATGTCCAATAACGGAAATAGCGAGGCACCCAATCCGGATTGTAAAGATTTGGAAATTACTTGGCCAGTAGCACATCTCACTCACGAGTATTTTGCGTATGATGTTTACCAGCAAGAAGCAAGCATCATCTGCGATATTCGTCAACTCGCTGCAGTCCGTCTTCAGCCAATCGACACTCCTGCACCTTAGTCATATCGTAAAGCAATGTAGCCTCAGCTACCGCTGCCGAACTTTGACGGCGGTTACCAGCACTGGACCTCATTCTGCACTTTCTTCCAGTCAATGGTAATCAGCAACTCAACACTCACAGATCTTGAGCGACTGCATTATTTGCGAGATGCTGTTACTGGTCAGGCACTCGAGCTCATCTCACATATCCCGGTTATTGAAACGGCGTTTTCAACAGCCTGGATAGCACTCAAAGAATGCTACTGGAACAAACGAGTTCTCATCGACGCTCAACTTCCACAACTACTTCAAGAACACTCGGCCACTCAAAAGCAAACAGAATCTGCCGAATTTCTGCAGCAACTCATCTCCGGGGTAGATTCAGCACTCAACGCACTCGCACACATTGGCTAATCAACAGATAGTTGGGATTGTCTGGTAGATTATTCCACCATCAAGCAACTCTCAAGCCGCACTCGCGAACTGTGACTTTATCAGTCAGCGGGCTCGCTCTCTCGAGAACACAGAGTCAGCTCATCAGCAACCAACTGCCAGCACTACAAACACCTCAAGCAATCAACGAAAACCAAAAAACGTACTTTACGCCACCGCACAGAAAACTGCCACTCAGCAAGATTTGTTTTATCAATGTGGTTGCTGCTTTGGAGCGCACTTCATCATGTCATGCCAAAAGTTCCGCATTCTGACACCTCAAGATCGTCGTGAACTAGTTATTCAACRACGCTTCTGCAAAAATGGTTTGGGCAGACACAACCTTGCATCCTGCAAAAGTTCGGCGGTAAGAATGTCATCACATCAAAGAGGTCAGCTGACCTCATACTCATGGCAAGTGTGTTCAGATTTTACCAATTCTTATTGTCCGTTCACCATCATCACGCACGTCATCTGATCCGTGGACTAATCCACACCATATCAAGCTTGCAGATCCGAGTTTTTTCTGCCACAACCAGTGGACATCATCATCGGCGTTGATTTCTTTGGTCGAATTATTAAACCAAGCATCATCAGGTACCCCTCAATCACTTCAATTGCTCAACTTTCAATTTTCGGCTGGCTCAGCACTCACTTCAACTCAGCAACCTCGTCTCTTACTCATCACCACCTTAAACACTAGACAAGAAAGCAATCTCGACGAGTTGCTCACTCGATTCTGGATTGAAGAATAAGTTCCGGAGCAATCGGTCAGTGAACTGACCCCAGAAGAAGAACAATGGGAAAAACACTTCAAAACGACACATCAACGAGACCAATCGGGGCGATACATCGTCCGACTGCCAATCATCTCAGAAAATTGAAGTCTGGGAAATTCGTACAATTCAGCACATCGACGGCTACAGCAAATCAGCAAGAAACTCGACACCAATCAAGAATAAAAGCACCTCTACACTTCTTGAAAGTCTACGTAGGAATGGGACACATGACTGCCGTGTCAACCACTCCAACTTCACTCAATGATGACAAAGAACATTGAATCAGCTGATTTCACCACCGAGATGACCTTAGTACATGATACTTCGGTAACAGGAGGGTTGAGGGTCTCAAACGATGAGTCAAGTATTAAATGTTATCAGCGCACTCAATCAGTATACTATCTGCCACATCACGGAGTGTTACGTCCCGACAGTCTTCGACGGCTCGTGTGTCACCACATCAGGAAAATCACTCAACGATTTTCTCCACATCGGAGCAAAAACTCAACTTGATATCACCGACGGACTTCTATACGTCCGACAATACCAATACATCGTCTCGACAGACATTGAAAAAATGTTCCAGCAAATCAACCTAGATGACTAGGACTTGCAACGCATTCTGTGGTTCACTAATAATAAAGAGATTGCGCCATATCATCTCACCACAGTCACCTACAGCAAGAGATCAGCACCGTTGCTTGCCGTCCGATTCCTTCAACCACTCGTGGAGGACGAAGGAAAAAATTATCCACTCGCAGTACCTGCACTYAAGTACGGCAGATATGTCGACGATATTTTTGGCGAAGCTGACAACACTTCTGAGCTAAAAGCATTCGCCAATCAATTACTCGCCAAGTGRCAATCAAACAGCGAAGAAGTACTAAATTTCATTTCACCAGCTGGAGCACGTGATGAACCGCACCAGTTTTCAGACTGCACGAGCAAACAGCTTGGATTGTGCTGGCACGCAAAGTCAGTCAATCTTAGATTCATCATGAAAAGCCACTCGGACAATCAAAACAAACCCTCCAAACGAAAAATCTTATCTAAGGTGGCTCAGATCATCGATCCACTCGGATTTTTATCACCGCTCACAATCAAGGCAAAGATGCTGCTGCAGGAATTGTGGTTGCAAAAAATCGGTTGGGATCACCAGGTGCCGTCGAAAGTATTGCAATCACGCTGCTGGATTAACACTTTAAAGGCCACGAACTGTGAATTCCACAGAGTTTGCGACACATCTCAACTCGCAATGGCAGCAGTAATCTACGCCACTGTCCACTCAGTATCCGGAGAGACACTCACAAAACTCCTTTGCGCAAAGGCAAAAGCAGCACCATTAAAACGGCTCACTATACCACGACTAGAGCTGTCAGCAGCGCTGCTACTATCAAAATAATAACTTATGTCAAAGCCACTCTTCAAGTTGACGCACAATCAACCACTTTCTGGACTGATTCATTAGTCACACTCACGTGGATTCGATAACCTGAGTCACGCTGGAAGGACTACGTACGTGACCGAGTTGTCAACATCCAACAACTCACCACAGCTTGTAACTGGCGGTATATTCTGGGTAAACAAAACCCAGCTGACTATGCATCTCTAGGCATCACTCTCGCTCAACTATCATCACACTCACTGTGGTGGACGGAACCACCATGGCTCTCAAAGCCACGATTAAACTGGCCTCGGCAGGCAGACACGCAGAACGACACCACTAGTCAAGAAGCTCGTCCAGGTCTCACTCTCGTCCTGACAACCACTCAGCCGATTAATCAATGGGAGTTGATCCACAGGTATTAAAATTTACGCACTCTCGTTCACGTCGCTGCTACAATTTTCAGAGCTATTAACACGCTCAAACGAATACCGACAGATATTTAGAGAGCAAAAATCTACTGGGCAAAGCCAACTCAAGCAGCGTATTTTTCACTCGAGTTGCATCAACTCCAGGCCAATAGTGCCAATAGTTTTCAACGACTGAAAGCATTTATCGACGAACATGGACATTTGCGAGTTGGTGGTCGACTCGCAAATTCCACACTCACGTACAATCAATAGCATCCAATCATTCTGCCAAGACACTCTACACTCACATCATTAGTCATCTACAACGCAAACCTCCATACAATGCACGGTGGCACCCAAATAACGATGGAAGAAGTTCGACAATCATGCTGGATTGACGTTGGAAGACCAGCAATCAAAATACTCATATTACGCTGTATGAAATGCGCTCGACACAGGGGTAAACAAGCACTGCAACTCATGAGCCAGTTGCCTGCWGCAAGGATTCATCCATCAATTAAATCATGAAGATCATGTGCACATTGAAGTGGCAACTGACTACACTTCTGACACATTCATTGCTGCGTACAGACGATTTACCACACGCAGAGGCATCTGCCACACTCTTTACTCAAACTGTGGCACAACATTTCTTGGAGCAGATGCCACACTCAAGAAATTATTCACTCAAGGATCATCAGAAAGCACATCAATCGCTTCACTCCTACTGGATGACGGCACTCAGTGGCAATTCAGTCCACCTGCAGCACCGCACATGGGCGGCAAGTGGGAAGCAGCGGTAAAGTCAATCAAATTTCATGTCACTCGAGCACTTGGGGAGACATCATACTCACTCGATGAAATTATGACTTTTCTCACACAAATCGAAGCCATCTTCAACTCAAGGCCACTAGAACCACTCAGTTATGATCCTGAAGACCTCGCAGCACTCACGCCAGGTCACTTTTTGATCGGCCACGCACTCACAACGCTTCCAGAACCCACTCTACAACCAATCAAATTCGCGCTACTATCACGTTGGTAGCTGATACAGCATCAGCTTCAACAATTCTGGAAGCACTGGTGGCACCCAAACAGTCAATTAGAAATTGGCTCACTCGTATTATTGGCTGACGAGAGGTTTCTACCTTGCAAATGGCCACTTGCAAGAATCACTCGTCTGTCGGCGTAAGCAAAATATAACCTTGCAAATATTGGCTCTGAATTCATGTAAATGCCATGATTTGTTAAAATATCATTGGCATTACCTACCATTTCTCCAGGTGACATAAGATTTACCAGGGAATTCTATCAAAGGCTTTATGATATCTAAATTTTCGCTAAATGTTGTTATGTTGTTGGGAGGATGGAGTCATGTGTAGAAGTTCACGCAA
>NW_017537014.1:165761-171651 GCF_001853355.1 Bactrocera latifrons
CCACGTAGCGAAAAGAAGAAACGACTGGCGCGCTGTTGTTAACTCGGCTATAATCGCGTAAGCGGTGACTACGCCAATCAAGAAGAAGAAGTTGTTATGTTGTTAACCACATTTGTTAAGGTTTTGAATTTGTTACTCAACTGAGCTATCTCAGTTCTTAAATTTGTAGTTTCTATAGCTATTAATATAGCTATATCATCTACAGTAAAATTATTGATTGCAATATTTGAAAATAATTTATATATAATTTAAAGTATTTTTCTTTGTTTTCTTTTTAATGAATTATCGCCTCTTTTCTGCAAGCCTTTTTTTCGCTTTTTTTCTTTTATATATGGGCACTTGTAAGTTTCATGAAATTTTCATAGCAATACTCACAAAAATAAACATACTTTTGGTTTTTGTATAAATCTATTACGATAATTTCCTATTAATTTGACTTAGAAATATGTGAATGACTTATATTTTGTTGTCCGTCTTCATTTATATATAACACTAGCAAACCCGGCGTACTCCGTTTCGCCACCAGACGGCTTCGTTTTATGTAACATTTCGTTTGGTTATTAAAAGATGAAGAACATTTTTCTGTTTTTTTTGTTTGTTTTATAATTGAAAAGGAAAAATCAAGTGTGATTTAGTTAAACTTCTCTAAGTAAACGAAAGTGAATCCAAAGTAAATACTGAATCGCAGCGTTATACGTGTCCGCAAGTTATCCGTTTCATTGAAATGCTCTTTGGTAAACCACATTTTTTGTTTTTTGGTCTGAAGTTAACACAAACAAAGCGGATGGCAATTTTTGATTGAATGGTGAAATTCAGTGCGTGAGCAGCATTATTCTTTGCGGCAAGAATTGCTCGTTGACTTAAGCAAGCATAATTCTGATAATTCTCACTAATGTTTGGGAAAAAATTATCGATAAGAGAATGGTAAGAGTAATTAATCCAGATGTCGCATCAACTGGGACTTTTCCATTTCCAACAGTTAACAATTGTATGGAAAATTGTGCATCACTTTGATCATTTTGAAGTTTAACTCTCAAATTAGTGGTTAGCGATAATATTTTTACGTTATTCCATAAAAGTGATGCCTTCAAGCAAGCATGTAATTCATCTGCAGGYGTTCCACGGGGAATTACAGGCACCGTCTGCCTGAAATCGCATGCCAATAATATCATCAAGGTGTTTTTATTTCGCCGAATATCATTCGGTGTGAAGTTTAGTGCTTCAAGTGATTTCTTATGTGCCATTGCGCACTCATCCCAAAGAATGAGCTTGCATTGCATCAACAATTTTCCCATTGCACTGGATCGCTAAATATTGCATGATAGGGTATCAATTGTGTTTAAAGTGAGTGGCAACTTAAGCGCAGAATGTGCAGTACGACCGCAGTCTTGAAGAGTCACTACAACTCTAGATGATGTTAACGCCAAAGCTATGCCACATTTTGATCGAATAGTGACCAAAATCAATGAAATGACAAATGTTTTTCATGTTCCTCCAAGTGCGTCCAGGAAGAATATACCACCGGTATTATTGTCCACTGCTTGCATTAATGTCTCGTGTACTTGTATTTACTGTTCATTCAGCAGCGGCACATTATTTCGAATGAATGTGATAACATTTTGTTGCAGCTCTCGATTTAAATCCTATTTCAATCAGTAGCTTGTTTGCAATAGTCAAGCATTGATCCTCAATCAGAATCAATCCTTCACCCATCGGTTATATGGATATCAGCATTATTCGTTTGAATGCACAAGCGATGCAAGATATCGTCCCATATGTCGTCTTTGTGTTTGTCCATAACTGAATTGGTTGTGAAGGAAAACATGTGGTGATGCTAATTGCGAACAACGTTCGTATTTGGTACTCATTTGATAAAACAACTGAATTCGAAAGTGTTAAATCCCAATGAGAATGGTTCTCCAGCAAACCCAATAGTTGACATGCTTCTCGATAAGTTTGGTATTGGTGGCCGTTCACACTATTCAAATGCGTAAATGATTTTGGTCCACATACATTTACCAACAGCAGTCGCAAATAAAAACATTCATCATTTCTAGGATGAAGAGTATATATGCGGTCTAGTGCAACAGCGGAAAACACCTGTGGCCAATTTTGAACTGAGGTTCCTTGCTTGCGACGTTGTAATTTCTTTGTTGATTGATTCCAAATGTAATACTTGGGCATTTCAACGTACATCAGCGCCGCTAAGAATGGATCTGCTTCACACATTGCAAAGAAGCTAGTCAATTTTGTCGATTGTGTTCTCTCAGCTCGTTGTGCCGCATTAGCCTCAGTAAGTAAGGTAACACTTTGGTCATTCTCCAAATGCACTGCTAAATGTAAAACTGTGGGATATCTTTCATGAATTTGACAATAATCGCCACAGTGCTTCATTAGTACTGAGGTATCTGCCCATTTGGAAATTATTGATTTCGTCATTCGCATTTTCCTACGGAATACCAAACACAGCCATGTCACTGCCTTTTGTGACGTGCTTTTTCACAAATATTTGATTGATTTGGCCGAATGACAACTCTCAACGTATCCATGTGTTTCGAAAATTCGTGATAGCAGCGGGTCACAATGGTGCAATGAATTCATTTCCGATCTCAATATCTTGATTTTGAACTTTAACTTTGATAGTTGAATGTAATTTGTTCAGAAACCAAATTAGGATATGAGCATGCGGTAGTCCACGCTTCTGCCATTCCACTGAATACATAAAACAACATGTTTCAAGAAAAACTCGATACTTAGTAAGCACATCCATCATAACCATGAGTTTTTGCTGGCGATTATGTCATGGCGATCTTCCGGTTTTTGGTCCGGTTCCAACTCACGTTCAATTTCCGTCCCCTTCGGATCGCATGTGARCGTAATAAATAAACCCGGAGTTTCATGATTTAAGACGCTGTTTGGCACTGGATGGAAAGCACATAGCGATTCAGGCGCCTGCGAACTGCGGTTCAGAATATTTCAGTTATAAGAAATACGAAAGCATTGTTCTGATGAATGCGTTTWCGCAAACTAAAACTATTACAAAATAATAACATTAGATGTTAATAATTAAAATATCTTGAATGAATGAATGAATGAATGATGATGAGGAATGCACTGTGTTAACGCCGCCCCCGCCCAATTTCTTTTGCGACGTCTGTATCGGCAGAGCAATCTTTTCTTTCCTCTTATTCGAACTTTTTCGAAGTTTAATTCGCGCGCAACTAAACCATAACTTAAAGTTGCGCACTCTCTTCTTTTGCGACCGCTCACCGATCCAGACGTGGTAAGTGTGTTTCCAATTTATTATATTTAAATATATTTATTATAAGAAACCTTTCGTTTTTATTTAACATTTGTGGAATAACTTGCGCCGACCGTTTCCCCACGGCCAACCACAATTACGGAACGAACGAGCACCGTGCTCCACCACCCGAATTATCATTGGTCCTTCGAACCGGTTCACAGGTAACAAGTTGATTTTAATTAAAGTGAAAGTGCATAATTTGCCCCATTTAGCAACTCGCAAGTTACAACCAAACATATTTTGGATTTATGCTCTGTAAGCTATAAGGCAATAGATTGGTTAATTTGTGCATAAGTTCTGTACAAAACCCATTGTGCTGTGTGAAGTGGAGACCAAAACTTATTTTTGGCACTCTAACCACAAAATCAACGCACAAGTATGCAGGTAGTATTGTACTTCATTTAAGTACAACAATAAATACACCTGGCAAATGCACTAATTAGTTCACTTTGCATATAAAACAAAAAAAAACCACACTGTTATCCGAATAACATTATAAATTTCTTGGACGCACAAAATCGTCTGGAGCGTCAACAATCTCTCTCGGTTTGTGTTTTCTTGTGGTTAATTTGAGTCTAGTCGCTCAACTCTGCCTTTCCATATATTGCTCGAATAGWAATAAAGGCAAGCAGCAATAACGCAGCTGCAGTTTCGCGAGTGAAAAAAAAAAATTAATTAATACAAAGAAAAGTGAAGTGAGCGACAGGCAAGAAAGCCAAACAGCAAAAAGAAGAGCAGCAAAGCCAAGCAACATGGGCGTAGCAGCAAAGGGAGAGCAGCACAGGCAAAGCAGCACAGCCCGAGCAGCAAAAAGAAGAGCAGCAAAGCCAAGCAACACGGGCATAGCAGCAAAGGGAGAGCAGCAAAGGCAAAGCAACAAAGGAAGAGCAGCAAAGGCAAAGCAGCAAAGGGAGAGCAGCAAAGGCAAGCAGCCATCCCAACAAACAAATGAATATAGTGGTGAAATCCAAATAGTTCGAAAATAACCAAGTGAACAAAAGTGAAATTGAATAGTGGATATACATCAAATAAGTGCTTGTGAATTTTTATTAGTATTTGTATTCGCATTTAAATAAAGCAATTACGCACAAATTAATTTTGTTTGTGTTATCCGAATACTAGGCGTGCAAGTGCATTGGGACGATTACCCAGAAAGCACATACAAATTAAAAATATATATATATATATACTTTGAGAAAATACTTGACTCAATTTATTAATTTTTTTGTTCTTTCGAAAATTCACGCTTCACTAAAAAACAACGCACTGCTAATTTTTAGTTTGTCCGTGAGTGCTTCTGTAACTTTTGAACTTTTTTGCAACATATTTGCAAATATTTTAAATTTTCATTTCAAAGTTTTAGATCCGATTTTGTGGAACATTTTTGCAGTTCCAGTTCAATTTCCAAAACAATGGAATCCCTCAGAGCATTTATCACAGCTGCAGACGCHCYACTGGAGTTTGAGGAGTCTTTTACTCCAACAGCAAACAACCAAAGTGSCTACTCTCTCGAAGTACAACAAGCTGAACTGAGATCTCTGTGGGCAGAGGTAAAGTCAGAATACAAGTTGTGTTTGCCAAAAGTGGATCCTTCCGACACAAGCAAAATTGACGACATTAAGCTTAAATATTCAAGCTGTTACCACGATTATGTGCGTTGCGCGGCCTTAATGGGCGAACACATGCACAACCTCACGGCGTTCAACCAAAGCCCAACTTCAAATTCTACAGTGATTCAACCTGAACGGTTACAACAAACTGTAGAACCCGTGAGGTATTCTATCAATTTACCGCCATGTGATACTGACATATTTTATGGCGATGTTTTACAATGGCCCTCATTTAGGGATTTATTTGCTGCTATATATGCGAATAACCCACGGCTATCTCCGGTAGCTAAAGTGAGAAGGCGAAACATTCCCTGCATAGGGTTGTGCGCTGGGTTTGGGACCCGCCACGTAAAAAACCACCCCAATGACAACGCAACAACAGCCTCGGATGAGAGACCCAACTTTTGATAAGCCTTTTATGAGTGCTTGGAAAGCACTTATGAGAGCTGCCCCTGCCACGATGTCAAAATCGTGCTTGGCGACTTTAACGCCAGGGTGGGCAAAGAAGTTATCTTTGGGACTACGGTCGGTAAATTCAGCCTCCACGAGGAAACATCCCCAAATGGGTTGAAGCTGATCGACTTCACCCGGGCCCGAAATATGGTTATCTGTAGTACTAGATTCCAGCATAAGAAGATTCATCAAGCTACCTAGCTGTCTCCGGATCGAAAACCACCAACCAGATCGATCATGTTGTGATAGACGGAAGACACGTCTGCAGTGTTTTAGACGTGCGTGCACTGCGAGGTCCTAACATCGACTCGGACCACTATCWTGTTGCAGCGAAGATTCGCACGCGCCTCTGTGTACCAAAAAACGCACGCTATCAAACGCAAGAAAGGTTCGACGTCGAGAAGCTGCTATCATAACACACAGCCAAACGATTTTCTACTCGGCTTGCACTCCTGCTCTCTGAGAGCACTCGTCAACAACTCGGTATAAGGGAACTGTGGGACGGCATTTCAAACTCTTTACG
>NW_017537014.1:172220-174649 GCF_001853355.1 Bactrocera latifrons
CTACTTCGGACTGAGTAGGCAATTGAGAAGCAAAGTCCTCTCTCGACAATCAAAAACCAAACTCTATAAGTCACTCATAATTCCCGTCCTGCTATATGGTGCAGAGGCTTGGACGATGTCAACAACAGATGAGTCGACATTGCGAGTTTTCGAGAGAAAAGTTCTGCGAAAGATTTATGGTCCCTTGCGCGTTGGCCACGGCGAATATCGCATTCGGTGGAACGATGAGCTGTACGAGGTATACGACGACATTGACATAGTTCAGCGAATTAAAAGACAGCGGCTACGCTGGCTAGGTCATGTTGTCCGGATGGACGAAAACACTCCAGCACTGAAAGTATTCGACGCAGTACCCGCCGGGGGAAGCAGAGGAAGGGGAAGACCTCCACTCCGTTGGAAGGACCAAGTGGAGAAGGACCTAGCTTCACTTGGAATATCCATTTGGCGCCACGTAGCGAAAAGAAGAAACGACTGGCGCGCTATTGTTAAGTCGGCTATAATCGCGTAAGCGGTGTCTACGTCAATCAAGAAGAAGAATCTGGTCAGGCATTCGTAGACTTGTGGGGCCCGTTAGAATTTGCACATTTAATAGCTGACTCCTTTTTACAGTCCGTAGTTTTGTGGTTTCCCGCGCATAATGAACAATACGCCTTTACTGCACAGCGGCTGGATCCATGGCAAAACATTTGACAGTTATAGTACTGCGTTAGTTGATTACTATTTCGCTTTAGGTATTCCCATTTTACTCTCACGTAATTTTTAACAGCGTGATTTTTTCTGAGAATATTCAGAGATGTAGACTTGGTACAATACACATATAAAATTAATATGGAGTTATTAGGCCTAACTCTTTGAACAAGCTTAACATCCAAGTACTGTAGTTCCATAGCAATGAGTTCGTTTTTAAGGACTGTAGTGTCCATAACATCGAGTCCAAGGAGAATTGCTTTATATGGTTTCTTGTTCTTGCTGGCATATGAGAAGTATTCAAATTTACCTTGCATGTAATAACAGTCCTCTTCATAGTCTGATTTTACCACACAATAGAGCTTTATTTAGTTTTTATTATTTTCTGATGCACACGCGCCGACATAAGGGTACCGCTTACACTCTTTGGCCTTTTTATTTTAATTTGTTTTTGTTTTTATTCTTTTAAAGAAATCACTTTTTCTGTTTTCCGATTAAGTGATGATACGCGCGCATTCTGCTTGAGTGCTCACACCCGACTGACGACAATAAATCAGTTCGTTTTACGGTTCATCTCGACAGTCTAAATTCTACGTCTTACTAACTGTCAAATCTATTGCTATTGCCATTGCCAAATCTGTATGTGGGCATTTGTTATCTTGACATAATCATTTGCGCAAATGGGGTAGGGTAGATAGGTTCGAGCTGATGTAGTGCATGCTTTGAGCTCTTGAAATTGCGAAATGCCGTCGGGTAGGTAGCTGATCTAGCTTTTATGAGGAAAATAAAAAAAAGGATTACGATCCTTTATATGGATTACGATCCTTTTTTTACAAATGTATTTCTGGGAAAAATACGATAATAACAAAGGAGAAAGATCCTTTTTTCCGCAAACGTATTTCTGGGAAAAAAAGAATTAATATTTTTGGACTACTATATAATGACTGTGACATAAAAATATACCAATTAAAATAATAAATTTAAAATGAGCAAAGATATTTTGATTTATGCTTGTATAAGTTTACTAAATTTAAGACTTCGGTCATTCCCAACCCAATTTGCATAATTTTTCTATAAATTAATTGTTAAAATAAATATTAATATTTTTCGGAATAATGTTATTTTAAAAAAGTACTTTATTTTTATAACATAACACAACCATCTTAATACTCACTCTTCCAAATTTCATATTACCGAAATGAAAATGCCGTCGGTATATGTGCAAATGGGATATGTTGCCTCTTCGAAATTTTCATAGAAATGAAAACTGCGCCGTCAAACTGCTGAAGTGACAGCTTATTGCTTACAATATATAGCAACCTAATTCTTCTTCAGCAAACTAATTAGTATCMCATATATTGTGAGCAATAAGCAATGTGGAGTCTCCACAGGCAATAGGCACGGCAATACAGTTAGTAAGACATAGATTTTATCCTGTCCAGATGCCCCGTTACAAAGATCAGAAATAATGAAATAGAGAAACTTGTGAATGAGAAAAGGCGAGGTAGGCGTGAATGGCAGTTGAATTACCATGGATAATATGATACGAAACTCTTTGATTCGAGAGTGAGCTGTCAAAACTTGCATTTTTTATAACATTTGTCATTGATGCCACTGCTGAAAAATATTAGATTGGGTRTTTAATAAATTATACAAAACACTAAATTAAACACTTTGAAAATGCATACATATATAAATGCTAAAACGCAAAATCATTAATTAATTTACATAAACATTTATTT
>NW_017537014.1:174774-187578 GCF_001853355.1 Bactrocera latifrons
CATGGAATCACTCCCCTTCTGAAGTTACTAGATTCATAAAAGAGCTAGATCCGAAAAAGGGATTAGGACACGATGATATTACTCCATAAATGATAACTGAGTTACCAAATATTACTATAAAAGTGCTCCCCTTGCTTTTTAAAGCAATTCTTGGATTCGGATGCTATCCAATTTAATGGAAAAGTCGCAGATCATCATGAGAGACAAACCTGGTATTTCTAAAATTTCTCTTATCCTGTATTTCTAAAATATTTGAAAAATTGTTACTCTCAAGGATGATTCCTTCCCTCCACGAAAATAATTTAATACCAACGCACCAATTCAGTTTTCGTGCTAAACATGGCACTGTAGAGAAAGTAAATAGAATTACCAACGAAATTTGGAAAGCATTCGAGCACAGAGAGTACTGTCCAGCTATTTTTCTAGATGTAGCTCAGGCGTTCGATATGTATACGAATTGCATACAACTTTGGAGTCATTTTTAAGTCACAGGAATTTTACAGTTAAAGTAGCAGACTTCATATCAGAAGAATGAGTAATAAGGATTGGTATACCTCAGCGTAGCGTGCTTGGTCCAACTCTGTACTTAATATAATATATACAGCAGATATTTCAATAGTTGCTAACGTATTGACTTCCACTTTCGCTTTTTCTAGTCGTAAAGTTGTTACATCAGTTTTTTCAGCACTTTAGTTTGGATACCTATTTAATACATCGACGTGTTCCATGCGTCTACCCCGACGATGTACAATATCGATATCGAATTCTTGAATAGTTAACCATCATTGAGCAACTCGTGTAATAAGTTCTTTTACTCATAGCGGTTTTTACTGTCGATGTAGCACCGGAATCTCTCTAACGTTTCAACTATGTTTAGCTAAAGTTCCAAGTTCGTAACTGTGGAATCTTCTTTCAATATCGCTCGTCCATCTACTCTTATACGTATTTAAATCCCGGTTGWTTTTTAATCGAAAATATCGGTCAATGTGTGATATACATATGTATATAACTGAAATTAAAGGATAATCCTTCTCTTATAATGGTATGTCAGTATGTCAAAAATTGGTTGAATCGGATCAATATTTCACTTAGCGTCCATAAACTTAATATAAACATTTTCGATCTTGCTGGTGCCCAATACGTAAGTTATCCCAATGAAAATGAGAGATCGTGTTTTATTYATAACAGTATATCTTTGTCCCTAAATAGATAAATTTGAGCGAAAACTTGGCTTACCTCTATATAATTAATATCAAAATTTTCTAACATCCGGTTGACTTTACTCTATATTACACCCTTTCCCTGGCTTTGATTCTTGCAAGTTGCAARAGTATAAAATGTTCGGTTGCACCCGAACTTATACCATCCTTACTTGTTAATTTTGTGTACGTACGGCACTTTGCATTTCGAAATACATTTGTGCCTTATCAGGAAATTTATCAAATTCTTTTCTTAAGTTTTTCGCAATATCGTTCGATTTGGAATTCATATGGACGGATAGCACTGTTTACTCGTTCAACGAACTGTTCTGATGACGACGAACTCTCATTTGAAGGATCACAATCTGGTATTGATAATTCGGGTGGTATAGGACGGTGTGGCTCTTTCCGTAGTTATGGTTGGCCGTGGTGAAACGGTCGGCGCAAATTATTCCACACAAATATTAATAGAAGCAAAAGGTTTCTTATAATACATGTATTTTATTATAACAAATTGGATAAACACTTACCATGATTGGATCGGCTGTCGCAAAAGAAGAGAGAGCGCAACTTTTTTCCAATTAATGTTTAGTTTCGTTCGAATTAAAATTTCGAAGAAGCGATTGCTCTGCCGATTCAGACGTGGCTAAACAAATTGGGCGGCGTCAACATACTCCCCGCCTTGCAGTATTACTGCAAATGCAGTTTAGAATTAATTACTTAAAACTAACGTGCGACTGGCTCCTGTACTCTCTTCTTTGCAGATCGGGTGGCTGACGAGACGAATCGAGTCTGGTTCGGTCCGAGAAATGCCGCTGAGATGAATCGACTCTCAGTCGGTCATTGCCATGCCGCCAATTTGCATAGAAGTTACCACCTTCCGAGGTCGGCGAGACGACTCGAGTTTAATTCGATCCTGGGTAGATGGTAAATGTGAGAGGCGTTGGCAGTAATTGGGCGATGAGTTGATCCACTGCTGCTGGTTGACACCCTGGCAACATGAGCCGGGACTAGACGTCTGCTAACAAAATTACTTCGACTGGCTATGCTCGTTGTCCGCCAGTCTTGGGTTCTAGAAGTGTTGAAATATATGGTCTTTGAGAGACCTTACTGGCGTCKGTGATAATGGACTATGTTATATTTGGACACTCACAGAGATTTCTAATTCTCCACCTTGGTTGCCCCGAAACATTAGTTCACACATGTGTATGCAGTCGCAGTCGTGAAATTGYGGAGGCGAGGATAACAGTGGATAGACTGACTGGGCTAATCATGACACGCACTGTTATGAACCTGGTTGCAGTTCGAACCCTTATTAAAGCGGTTAGTGACAGCGCAATTCTTTGCTGCCAAGGTAGTGTTGCGTGCCTATCCTTGATGATACGGCGTGCATCTGCTTGACGTCGAGCGTATCGTCTACACTCTTCAGAACGAGTGGCGTTCCGCCCGGTCTGGGCATTGTTGCTGAAACGAATCGAGTCTCGGTCGGTCGTTGCCATGCCGCCAATCCGAAAAGAAGTTACCAGCACGCCGAAGTCGACTCGATCTTGGGCGTATGATATGCGGGAGAGACCTCGTTCGTCAGAGCTTTCTTTCGGATGCTTGACTAATGACGTCAGTTGATATGGTTGATAGAGGTCCGAAACTGTCGTGACAACTGTCAACGAATTTCTTCCATTTCCCCTACTTCGACCTGCTGTGCCCATGTCAATTCAATGACGTCGTCGTCTGGTTCTTCGCCGTCTGAACTGATGCCATGAAGCATAGTGTGGTGTGGGTTGCCACAACGTTTGCAGCGTATTACGCTGTCGCATTCATTCTTTAAATGGTTCGACTAGAGGTAGTGGGGAAATCAGCCGGAATTTTAGGCACCAGCGAAGTAGATGGCTATCTATGCATCGGGGTCAGTTGATTGTCGTCATTTTCATTACTTACCTAAAAGGAAAGGAAGTTTATTGAGGTGGAAAATCAACATTGATTGGTTAAAATGATAATCTTTGTTATAGGCCTAGAAATTAAGCCACGTTGAGTTTGGATATCCACCCCTCGATTCCCGATCCTGACGATTGGTCCAACCCTGGTTGTACTTTGATGATCCTGCCTAATCTCCATTCATTTGGAGATACATTTTCATCACAAACAACCCCCAGGTCGTTGACTTGGACGTTCTGTTGGGAATGTTTCCATTTTTTCGTTTCTGAAGTTCTTCCATCTCTGACAAAAGTGCTGACTTAGGGCCTTTAATTTTTGCCATCGGTTTACTTATGATAGCAGGTTCTCATTGATTTCTGGTTCTGCCGGTGCTAGCAAGGGAGCACCGACCAGGAAATGGCCTGGTGTTAACGGAGTCAAGTCATTAATGTCATCCGTCATAGAACTGAGGGACCGAGATCTTAGACAGGCTTCTATTCGAGTTAACAACGAAGAAAGTTCTTCGAAGGTGTACTTCATAGATCCTGAAAATTTTTCGAAATTATTTTTAAAACTTTTCACTCCTGCCTCCTCTGCTAGCCAAGTCGGCCTGGGTATCTTCGGAGTTGACATGCCTCCAGTTTTTAATTTTAGTATGCTCGCATATTTTTGATATTCGATTCGCAACGAAAGCCGACCACGAATACGACTTATGTAGCCATGCGAGGACGATGGTGGAATCAGTCCATAAATATATTCCCTAATGTATACAACATTGTCCAGTTTGGGTTGAAGATATTCAACCATTTTAGTTAACAAAGGAGCACCACATAGTTCTAATCTCGGTATTGAGATGGTTTTAATTTTTTTAAAAATGTCTCCCAATACTTGAAAGATTTGGAAGTCAAAGCTTCGTCCCAATCGGCTATTTCCAAATAAATGTCCGGCATTCAAATTTTAGCAACGACGATTACTGGACTTAACCATCCTGCTGGGTCGAACAATTTAGCTATCATAGACAAAACTTCTCTTTTCGTGAAATAGTCTTTGTTGTCCAGAAGCTTAGGGAAAAATAAAAGATGTCCTATCTCGCAGATAAGACTTGTATTAGCTTTCGTTATTTTCGCAGCTAAAGGGAACGCTGATTTTGAATATTCAGCTACTTCTATCAGTGTACGGATTGCTAGATACGGAGCACAATTGAGCCCGAAAGTGACTCTATTTAAATGAAACTCATTGATCTCCCCGTCCAAGGAATCTCTAAGGAGGACTCTAAAGAGGATTCTCTGATAGGATGTATGYTTGCAATTGGTCAAAGTTTGACGATACATTTTTTTTAATGTCAGCATTGAACACAAATCTAAAAAGTCGCCATTTGGTGATCATAATATTAAGATCAGCTTGGAGTGCTGGACCGGTGTACAAAATGTCATTTAAACTTACACCATTGAATATAAGACACGAAGCATTGAAAACGACTCTAACCTTGGACTTTTTACTTTCAGGTTTGTAAACGGCGGGCTGAGGAAGATAGTAACTTTTGTACGGATTTTCTGCCATGTTATGTGGAATTCGTTGCATATGACCTAAGTYTACGTACTCCCTCAAGACCGTTCGGTATTCTTCCTTAACGAGAGGTTGTTTATTGAGAGATGTCTCACTTCTCAAGTATTGTTTGAATGAAATATGACGAGATGATCCAAAATTAGTTTCTGCTGGGAAAACTTTAAATGGGAGTGAAACAATGTAACGTCCTTGTTTGTTTCTAATGGTTGTTTCTGAATATAACTTGTCACGATATTGTTCTTTCACGGTGAGAAATGGTTTTYAGGTATTTATTCTAGCTCCCAGAACAACAACTTACATTTAATATTGTTTGTCTGGGCGTGATGGAAATTGATGGGCTTGGATCCAATCCTTGACTGCAAGGTTGGTATCCGACCTGCACCATTAGCCGACTTAATCTTGTTTGAGTACCCAACTCACTTTGAGGTTAAACTTGTCTAACTCGACATGTCAATGTGKTTTTACGTGAATACTTGTGTACAAAGACTAAACTGGTCGTCGGATAGAATACAAATACTTAAATATGGCATCCCAGCTATTTATATTGATGCCATGTATTTGTAAAGCTGAAATGCAGCTATTTATCTCCCGCTGTAAATTTCTGAGTTCGGTGTCAGAACCTGTTGAAATGTGCGGAAGCTTGAACAATAAATTTAATTCTGTGTTAACAGCACTCGCTTGTTTTCATATATACACAACATATTATTCCAAGCCAATGCGAGTCCATCATTCGTCAGGGACGCTTTCGAAACAATAGCTTTCGCCTCACCTCATGTTTTTTGATTAAGATGGCATAATTTTTCCACTGGCGATAGCCTCAAGTTATTCGTTTAAATGGTGGCAAATAATATAAATGATGGCCATTGCAAAAAATCGCCATGAAATATATTATCACATAGCGGAAGTTGATGGAATACCTCACGGGTTCTACCATTTGTTGTAACCGTTCACGTTGAATCACTGTTGAGTTTGAAGTTGGGCTTTGTTTGAACGCCTTGAGGGTGTGCACGTGTTCGCCCATCAAGGCCCCGCAACACACATAAGTGTGGTAACAGTTTGAATATTTAAGATTAATGAGCTTGTGTCGGATCAATCCTCCTTCGGCTTACACAACTCGTATTCTGACTTTACCTCTGCCCAAAGAGATTTCAGTTTAGCTTGTACTTCGAGAGAGTAGGCACTTTGCCTGTTTGCTGTTGGAGCAAAATACTCCTCAAAATCCAGCAGAGCATCTGCGGCTGTAAAGGCTCTGTTGGATTCCATTGTTTTGAAAATTGAACCGCAAATACAAAAATTTGTGCAACATGGGATCTAAAACGGGAAGACTTTAGTATACCGTCCCAGGATTTCGAGAATAAAATGGGTATGGTCGGATAGAGGAGATTCTCCAGATCACGAATATATATGGTTATACCGCAGGAAGCTTATAGTTTTCGAGATATTCGCGATTAACACTGATTATTTGACAGTTTGTAATTCATTTGTTATTCTAAACAATAATATTTCAACAATAATTTAAATGTACACTAAAAGCAATTTTTGCACTACATAATATAAAATAAATGTGTGCAAATATAAAATAATTGATGTGTTAGTGTATATAAAATTGAAAAATTTAAGTGAAAAATTAATTTTAAATACCGGAAATATGTAATTAAAATATTGCGAAATTTCAACTTTAATCGCGAATATCTCGAAAACTATAAGCTTCCTGCGGCTATGACCATATATATTCGTGATCTGGAGAACCTCCTCTATCCGACCGTACACATTTTATTACCGAAATCCTGGGACGGTATACTAAAGCCGACCCTCTAAAACTTTGAAATTAAAATTTAAAAAATATTTGCAAATATGTTGCAAAAAGTTCAAAAGTTACAGAATCACTCACGAACAAACTTTAAATTGTTAGGTAGTGCGTTGTTTCTTTGTAAAGCGTGAAATTTTGAAGGAACAAAAAAATTAATAAATTTAACAAAGTATTTTCTTCGTTCAAGTTAAATTTGATTGTGCTTGCTGGGTAATCGTCCCAATGCACTTGCACACTAAGGCGGGTCGATTCTTCTTCACTTCTTGACGTTGATTTCGCCGAGTGCTATCACTCACATTAATTTCCCTGCGCCATACGACACTTTCGGGCTGGTCTCCACATAAATATTTTTCCATCGGGTTCCTTATATTCACTTATATTCTCTCAACAGAACACAGAACTCAAAATGTCTGTATCTAAATTTAAATTTAGACAGAAATATGATGTGTTTGGCATATATCCGTACAATCTCTCTGAGCCCCAGTTACTTACTTACCAGGATGTTCTTTTGTGTTCTCAGTTTGAAAGATTTCGTATAGGGCGACTCCGAGGCGACAACTATGAACCTAGGAGTAAAGAGGTTACAGAAATAGTTGCAAAAAGGTTGAAAATACTTTCAAAAAGTCATCTATTTCGATAGTTTCACACACCTTAGTTGTACAAATGCTCACCGCATACCATAAGAAATTTCTGACTCTTAAGCAAATGTTTTTAAGGAACCCGATAGGTTTGAGCTCTAAAAGAGACGACTTTGTCTCATCTGCCGGAAAATTATTTGACATCGTTGCTTGTAAATATTTATTTTTCTTCTTGCACTTGTCCAAAGGAAAGGAAAGTTCCTATCAATGAACAACCATTTCTCTTGGACCAGAAAACCGGAAGAATTGGTCACATTGGAAGTGTTGATCTACCTGAAACAAAAAAGATTACAAAGWAAAATGAACGTAAAGAAAAGTTTTCAAAACGCCATTCARCATCAACACTTACCAGAAAAGTATCAGCTAGAACACGTGACTATTCAGATCAGCCAGACTCTCATACAGACGACAACAATGTAGGTACGTCGCACGTGGATTCTTCCAAAAACGATGCTGATGATGAATTTTCTCTTCCATCCTCTAAAACCAAACAAAAMACACAAGTATTAGAACACACTGCTTTAGCTGCCCAAAGATTTTGAGTAAGTGATAGAGCGGCGGCCTTGATTGTTTCTTCTGCTTTTCTGGATGCCAAAAAAGCAGGTTTGATAACAGAGGATCAGGCTAGCTTTGTCACTGACAAATGCAAGATTAGTCCTGCAAAAAAAAAAAAAATTGGAGTTAAGCTCCAAAACACCGAAAGTATTGACTCTGTATATGGGCTGTATTTTGACGGCCGCAAAGACAATACACTTACACAAGTCAGCGAAGGTGAAAAGTACTACCGCGACATTGTCAAAGAGGAACATATTTCTCTTATAGCTGAACCTGGTTGTCATTACTTTGGCCACGTCACCTCTCCTTAGGGGTCAGCTGAGGATAAGATGCAAGCTATATAGCAACATTTACAAGACAATTCAGTTGATGTGGAACATCTAGAAGTTGTCGGTGCTGATGGCATCGACACGAACCCAGGCTGGAATGGTGGAATCATTCGGAAACTAGAAGAAAGAATAGGTAGGCCATTACAGTGGGTTGTTTGTCCTCTACATTTCAACGAATTTCCTTTTCGTGCTCTTTTTGAACACATAGATGGTATCTCAAAGAGGCCAAATACATTCTCAGGCGACATAGGTAAACTGCTCCCTGATTGTGAGAAGTTGCCTGTTGCCAAATTTGGAAACTTTACATCCTTCCAGTTACCTTCTGATGTTATTAATGCGACCCATCTTAGCACAGACCATGCTTATCTCTATAAAATATCAGAAGCTGTTATTTCCGGTCAATGTTCCTCAGATTCATCCAGGGAACATGTGCAAATCTCGCTGGCTCACCTGTGCAAATAGAATTCTGAGATTATACATTTCTACTGACAAACTAACAAAGGAAAGATTTTGGTCAAGTTCTTGCTTACAGTTTACTCACCTTTGTGGTTCTCAATAAGATTCAACAGTTCAATCAAAGATGGCTCGCGCCATCTCTATGCTGCAATTCAAAGGTCGAGATACTTACCTGCTAAACTGCGCAAGGTTGTCGATTCATCCATTCAACAGAATGCTTTCTTTGCTCTTCYARAAAACATTCTCCTTAGTATGATGGCTGACGAACGGATAGAAGTCAGAAAGTTGGCCCTTGACCGTCTTCTGGCAGCCAGAGAAGCAGAGTCTRACACTGTAAATGGAAGGGTTAGATGTAATAAAGTGCCAAAGSTGAATTTCAAAGCTAATAATTATTACGATATGATTAACTGGAAGACTATTACCTTGACTGTTCCACCAGTTCTTTTTTCAGTTTCTAACGAAGAACTCATAAAAGGACTGTCGGGTGACACTGCAGAGGTATCGAAATTTAGTGAATTCCCCTCTCACACCGTGGCAGTCGAGAGAACCGTCAAACTGGTGGCAGAGGCAACTTCTAAAGTTATTGGCCCCCAATCTCGTGATCGTTTTATACGATCTATACTGAAATCTAGGCAACAAGTGCCAAAGTTTAGTACAAAATCTGATTTTATCAATAAATTTGACACAGATGCAGACTAAAACAAGCTTGACATATGGTTGGTTGGTTGGGTTGGGCTTGGGAGGAACCCGAAGAGCAGCCACCCTCCCGCGGTGGGTTCTGGGTGACCAATACAGGTTAGCTGAGAGCTGCAACAATTTTCACCTTGCGCTGTGGCGCGCCGCATTTTCGATACGTATTTCATTCGCTAGGTAGGCAATTTCACGATTTTAGGCGAATTTCCGAAATTTCAAGGCCGGACTTGGGGTTGAAGATGCAATCCGATCTCAAAACAAAAAGTTGCATTGCAATCAGGAAGTACTAAGGCAACTTTTCCGCACTATTAGAAATCCCGAATCGAAAAAAGCGCACGCCTAGTCTTCGACTATGTACACAAACAAAAATTGATTTGTGCTTAGTTACTGTATTTAAATCCAAATACAATTACAACTAAAAATTCACTATTTGATTTATATCAACTATACACTTTCACTTTGGTTCACGGGTTTGTTTTCGAATTCTCCACTACACTCTTCTGTTTGTTGCTGTCCTTCTGGGATGGCTGCTGGGATGCTTTGCTTTGCTGTCTTGCCTTAGCTGTTTGCCTTTCTTGCCACCGCTCACTTCACTTGTTATAATTTTTCTATTTTTTTTGTGCATTCGCGTAACTGAAGCTGAGTTATTTTTGCTTGCCTTTATTGCTATTTGAGCAATATAGGGAAAGGCAGAGTTGAGCGACTAGACTCAAATTAACCACAAAAAAAAAAAAAACCAAGAGAGATTTTTGACGCGCCAGACGATGTTTGTGCGTCCGAGAAATTTATAATTTATGTTCGAATAACAGTGTTCTTGTTTTTTGCTATATATTATATAAAGTGAAATGATCAGTGCATTTGAGATTTGTATTTATTGTTGTAATTAAGTTAAGTACAATACTACCTGCAGTGTGCGTGGATTTTGTGTGTAGAGTGCCAAAAATAAGTTTTGGTCTCCACTTCACACAGCACAATGGATTTTGTACATAACTTATGCACAAATTAACCGATTTATTGCCTTATAGCTTAACTTGCTTGTTGCTAAATCGGGCAAATCAATGCACTTTCACTTTAAATAAAATCAACTTGTTACCTGTTATCTGGCTCGAAGGACCAATGATAATTCGGGTGGTGAAGCACGGTGTGGCACGTTCCGTAGTTGTGATTGGCAGTGGGTACACGGTCGGCGCAAATTATTCCACACAAATAWTWATAAAAAAATAGCTGTCTTATAATACATGTTGTTAAATTTATATTTAATTGCTGCGCTGCGTCACTTATTCCTTACCTCGGGTGGGGGGTAATAAATGATAAGCACTGCTAGGTTGAGATTCTTAGATTAGATATTTCAAATCTAGTTTTATTTTTGTTGAGCAACTCCTTTCATCAAAAATCTTAGCGTATGTTCTTAAATTAATTATCAGACCAACGCAGAACACATAATAAGTGCGTTGGTCTTATCTAAAAGTACACATATATTTTACCAGCAAATGCATATGAATACATTTGCTAGTGTGCATCTATTGCATTTCTGTTTGTTTTTCTGTAGTGTATTTTACATATTTTTCTTTTATTTGCTGCATTTTTGTATGCAGTCAACTGATAGTGGACTGTACATACTGCCGAAGGCCAAAAAATGTGGTTTGATTTTTTTTTTGATTACATATATGCAATTAATTATAAATTATGTGTTCGTGTGATTAAAAGAAAGAACACTTTGTGCTGGAATTTTTATTATTTCTCTTTTACCACCTAGACAGTCGGCATGCAATGTAGATCCTTTGAATACTTTGAAGATCCACATGTTGTTTGGATTAAGCTTTGCCCTGAACGGTGTCTTCTTTGTCTCTTCATACTGACAGTCTGCATGGCTAGTGTTGAATAGTGCTGAAAGCTCGCATGTKTGGTCTAATGCAGGCTGCCGCGGTGTTTTTCCTTTACATATAAGGTGTTTGTATAGGTTTCCTGTACACCTATTCTGCTGAGRGTGGGATATAAAAAAATGCGAATTAAGTCCAAGTTGTAAATCAGAAATTCATTTCTTAATTTCGCTTTTATGTCCTTTATATTCGGAAGGAATGGCTAACAATATGAAAACTTCCTCTCTATCTCTCTCTATATCTCCCCTTTAATTATTAATTTTTGATCAATAATAATACCTCTTGCTTCCATGAGGTTGTAAACATCACGTAATTGATTGTCGTTTTGGTGTCCAGGAATTTGAAGTTTTGCTGGTAATTTTTCTTTAATGAGCATCAATTCTTCACTCAGCTGTGAGGGAGTTAAAAGAGCTGGATTAATTCTTCCATGATTCAAATCGATTAGTAATTCAGTTATGGCTATTTGTGTGTTTTCACATTCACTCATAAGAATGTTCATTTGTGTTATCAGTATTTGAAATTGTATAGCCATTTTGTCTCAATTAATATCTTTTATTATCTCAGAATGATACCTACTAATTTGAGTTTGAAGTTTTGTAAATGACTCATTTACTTCATATATATACTCCTGTTGATAATATTTGTTGTCTAATTGATTACAGAAATTTGTGCCTTGAATCCTTCTTTTAAATATCTTTGGTTGCTGAGTAGAGTTTTAAGATTAGATTCAATTTGGTCTTGGCCATCGGCATCCATAAACCCAAATAGCATATTGTAAATGGAAGCAACCCATTCCAAAGGTGCTGTTTTTTTGTCTTTTGTTGTATACAATCAAATTGTGATTGTGCGTTATAGCTTCAAATCACCTTCCAAGAGATAATGATATGACATTACATGCTTCTTCGAACTGAGTTAAGAGGTGACACTGATCTTTTATTCTAGTCAAGCAATTCGGTATTACATTCATCTGTTCAAAGTATGCGCGAAGACCATAATATATTACCAAATCCCAAGTAGAGGTAATAACGTCAATTTTTTATAGTGAATCCAGAAATATTGCTGTATTAGCTGGCAATTCGCCTACCGATCCAATTCTTTTTGGCACTACCTTCAAGGCGTTCGCGACATTGCTTGGTGTAAGACAAAACAGCACCAGATGTGTAACTCCAATTATATTCATCTTCGACCTGTTTCTTTTCTTTTGACTATTTGTGGCTAAGTAAGTTTTCTTTACGTGATCCTTTCGGTCTTCTTCTGTTGCGCTTACCAAAGGACACAACTTCTGAATTGGTCTTTTCAATATGCTATTTTGAAGCTTCAACGTCACCACACGAATGCGCCCATCATTTGCCGGGTTAGTTTTTATAATTTTAGCAAGAGGCCACTTGGCTGGTTGTGTGTTTACGTCTTTAGTATTACCACATCGCCCACTTTAATATTGTCTGCCGGAGTTTTCCATTTATTTCTTTACTGAAGTGTATGAAGATATTAATTTTTCCAACGATTCCAAAAATCTCTTTGAATTTTTTGTGCTAACTTCCATTTGTTTAATGTAGAGTAGTTGACATCTGGTTCGATAGATGGAATTGATTTTATTGGTCTTCCAATTAGAAAATGACCCGGTGTTAACATATCTTATCCATTATCGTCGTTTATKGAATATAGTGGATGCGAGTTCAAAGATGCCTCTATTTGACCTAATACTGTAAACATTTCTTTAGTTAATTTTGTATTTGCGATGGTTCTTTTAAAACGGTATTTCATTCC